>NW_027282008.1:0-247500 GCF_046629955.1 Centroberyx affinis
TCTTTTGATTAAATGATTAGGAACAACTTGAGAAATGCTTCAGAAAAGATGGACCCTATGTGACATACTTTATTTGTAAAGGCAAAAACAGCCTTGTACTTAATATGATCTGAGTTGGCTCAGGAAAATGTTTACTACATTCTGAGTACATGCCACTGAAATAAACTCAATCAAATCAACACATTTTCACACTTCTCAGCATGTTATTAGGTTCTGCCCTACAACTTAGAGACAATTAAAATGAACTGCTTTAAAATGTTAAGCTATCTGAAATACAGACTTTACCTCCCAAGCGCCACAAAAACGTCCACAAACTGCAGCGCGTCTGTCACCTTGGTCCACTTGATGCGGATGCGGGAGGGGTCGGTGCTCTCCGGCTCATGGTGGTACCGGCAGGGCAGAGTGATGGAGCCACCGCGATGCGTCACCACTTTGCCAGGAGCCGTCTGCACAATCACCGCACCAGTGTCGTCCTCTACAGGCAGGAAGAGGAGAAGGAAAGGGGGGGGGGGGGGGGGGTTAGTATCATACTGTATTTTTGGGATTGATAAACCTGTAACATGTTATCTGTGGTGTGAAGCCTCTGATCCTGCTCATTGGCTGCTGGACAACTTCTAGCACTTTTTCAGTGAATTTTGTCTTTGCTCTTACTTTTTATGTGTTTTACTTATGGATTTTGATTGTTGTTTGCAACTTTTATTCTCAAAGATGCTGCTCTTGGCCAGACCTCTATATTTTCAGTGGTATGACCTGGTTAAATAATACAAAACTAATTAACTAAATTAATACTATGTGTGAAGTGGATACATAAGGATTTCTCCATTATTCTACAAAAAATGTGCTGTCTTATATACTATATTATATATACATATATATATATATATATATATATATGTATATATATTATAACAATGTGGAATATGCCTGCCCAACCCTGGGAACTTTTGTTGAAAATCTCAATAAAAAGATTTTGAAAAGAAATGTGCTGTCTAGTCAATTCACTGCTGTTTGCAATCACCCTTGACACTGACAATAGTTGTAACTATTAGAATTCTTTGTGAACAGACGTAAAATGCTTGTATAATCACACAACGCAATCATTGATTTTCTTTGTGAGGAGATCATGATGAGATGCCTGGGAAATTGGATTAGTGTCAACTAATAAAGACTGTGCTGTTTTCTTGGGCTGTCACATTAGTGCCTCACCATCTAGCATATCAATAGCAGAGAGCATTCTGTGGTGTTGTTTGAGTCCAGCATGGGGCATATTTGCTCCTCTGCCCAGATCTATGATCCACTCCAAATCCTAACCTCAACCTCTGTAGAGACCAATTTACTAAACTAACCCAAGACCAGTGGTAACTACAGGCTTCATCATCCAACTGGGCATTAACAGGGCCTAGTTTGCATTTTAGGCAGACAATTTTCTCAGACTGTGTGTGTGTGTGTGTGTGTGTGTGTGTGTGTGTGTGTGTGTGTGTGTGTGTGTGTGTGTGTGCTTATCTGTTCCCTGGGCAACCAAAGCATACACACACAACAAGTGTGGTGCAGACATTTAATGAGAGATTGTAAGAGGTTTTCGGCTATGTTGTGACCAGATAAAGGCACCCACAATTATCCATGGCAGCCAGCAATTAGTCCTGTCGACTTACTGCTCTCTGCTAGGTTGTTTATCACCAACCAACCACTAAGGCATCAAGTGCTGTTTAATCAAAACTTTAAACACATTATTTTGCAACACTGAAGGCAGTGTAGTGACATACTAAAGACAGAAAAAATTATATAATCACTGACAAATGTGGAGTATCTCCGCCCAGCACTACTGCCATGAAGCAGATAGCTCATCTTAAATATCTTCAGACACATTACAGTAATGCAGATCAGTAGAGGGTGAAGATCTCCTCACTTCACTTTGCCGCATGAGATGTAAGACACATGAAAGGAGAAACGTTACCGAGCACGTGCACCACCTTTCTCCTCCCATTCTCCATGTCAGCTGGCAGGGACGTCACAGAGAGGGCAAAGGTCAGGATGATAACCATGAAGGACATTTTCACAGGGGTCAGAGGCAGAGGCTGGTTAGAGAGCTGCAGGGAAAGACATGTCAGAGAATTAGGAGTATTATGGGTTTGATGAAAGTGGAAAAACCTGCCAACTAGCCCAGTAGTATCCTTCCCAAAGAGCAGTAGGGGATAAGTTAAGGAAGTTGTTGGCAGTGTCGATTTAGGCATGGAAATTCTGGTGGAGTCCTAAATACATGATGATGAATTCCAACACTGCAAGACACTATAACCAACACACACACACACACACACACACACACACACCCTTGAACTTCTACACACAGGATGCACTGCACCTGCAAAAATGCAAATGCAAATCTGTCCCCCGCACTTTTTTCTAATGCAAGTCTAGTAGCAATAGCTCTATAAAACTATCTATCTAGCCTACACATGCCAGATTCTCAACTTCATGTGCTAAGCGGTTGTAAAAAGTTCAGCAAAAAGGCAGAGGGCAATTGATTACCTCAAATCAAGAAATATAAGTTGACTTAGATTGCATTTGAAACTTTGCAACAGCAAAGTTATGTTTTAAAAAAAAAAAGTTTAGCCTTGTCTAGAGTCAACCCATAGCTACATAGTTTAACTGACCAGTTCAGTCATGTATGTAGGACAGTCTTTTCAAATCCCACTCCAACTTTACCACTTATTTTCTCTGTATTGTCAATAGAAATAGCAGGGAGCAGGGAAGGAGGCAGCAGGACATGGCCACGGGAAGGTTAGGTTAGCTAAGAAGAAAAAATCTGCCTATTAGCTAATGTTAGCTAGCTGCGGTTAGCCTGGCTTCATGCGGTTAGCTGGTTGACAGTTGTGATATGTATACAGTATTAGGGATACTTTTGTCAGTTTCTACCAACTCAGTTTTTACCAACTCTGGTAAAACTCATTTTACCATTGCTTTGCACTTCTTCCTGCACTGTTATTAGGAGAAGCAGGGAGCAGCAGCTGAGCTCAGGTGAACTAACTGGCCAATTAATAGGATAGGTGACACTGAATTTTATATTCTGCTTGATAATTAGCTTGTTACAGATTGGATTTATACAGTTAGCTGGTTGACAGTCATTGCATTTATTAGCATTTTAGGGCTGCTCTTCTCAATTTATTCATTTTATTTCACCATTGCTTTTCAAGTTTTAGCCTCGCAACAGCAGGGGTCTATGGATGCATTGTCGGTCGGTCGCTCTGTTCACCACTTTAAGGTCACGTGGGTGAAAGCGTGCCGGGGGCAGTTAGATTGCAGACTGGAGATTGCAATCAGGAGATCGGAGTTCGATTCCCGGCAGGGACGCTTCCACAAAATCCAATGTCGCGGGGCTGTTAGACTCTTACTCTTGTTTCTTAACTGTCAATAGAAAGAGCAAGGAAGAGCAGGTGATTCTGCACAGGTGAGCAGTAACTTCTTAGTATGGCTAAATGAAAGGGCGAAGTATTCTGTTTTTTTATTTAGCTAGCGACAGTCAGGTTTCACCAAAGCTGGTTGACAGTCATGGCGTTTATTAAGGATACCCTTCTCAATTTTCTTCAAAAGTAAAGCAATATAGAAAAATATAAAGCAATGCATTTCCCTTCTTGTTGTATAAGATGATCAGCCAACTTTTTGATATAAATCATAATGCTGAATCTGAAATGTATCTCTTGTAATAAAATCATGTAATAAAATGATGGGAGTGTTGTGGATAGTGGATCCCACAAGACAAGTGTTTGGGGAGTTCTGAATGAAACAGGCCCTGATCAGCAGGGGGCGCCATAATAAACAATGCAATATGTATACTATGACTGAAATGGCCACTGATTAAATGGAAATATTGAATTTTCCAATAATACAGAGGATTATGCATTACTGACTACAAAGACATTGCATTGTTGACACATTGTGTTTTAATGGCCCCAGTAGAGCAATGATAAGTGCATATATTGCTATTTGTGGTGCTGAAATTTCAGTGTTCTATGAAGAGGGAAAGGCATGTGCCACAATCATTAATTCAATCATAAATGCAGGCAAGGTCCTGGGTTCACATTTGGGCATGTTACCAATCACCTATGGCAAAGATCAATGTAGGATAGTCGTACTGAAAAACTGACAAACAGTTCCAAGTGAATCCCTGGATGGAAGTTATTGCCACTAATTCTGGTCAAGTGCCCATTCTCTTTAGACAGGCTCTCTGGATTATGGATGGGAGTGTGTAGTGGATGCACAGAGCACTAGTGGGAGGCTTGTGTGTGAGAGTCTTGACCCAAAATGTAACACCACTGGGCAGTGCTGTATAATCCCAGGGTGAAGGGTGGACGAAGAGATGCTCAAAAAACAAAAATAGTCCTATTACTTAAGTTACGTGCTCAGATATGAAGGTTGGCTTTTGATCTCATTGTGGGAGGAAAAATCTCATCATAACAAAAAAATGTGTGAGTCAAATGGGCTTAGTTGTTAAGTATTGCTACTGATGTGCACTGCTAGAGGTCTGCATTGTCTGCAGAGTGCTACTTGTTAAAATCACTTCATACGTAATAGAATTGCTGCAGTAGACACGTTTGATCATTAAGATAGGCCTAGTGAAGCAGAGTAACTAAAGCAACATGCACACTGCACACCAAAACAGCCCTGCTGCATCATTTTCCCTCGGCCTAACACATTCAAGGTTAGTCCAATGAACATCCCCACAGTTTTCATGCAGTGTAGACACTGCATAATGCGCAGAGCAGAGCCAAACCATTCGACCGCAGAAGTGAACTTACCATGACTATCACAACAGGATTATTGCCTGAATGAAGTAGATGTGCCGCTGTGCGCCGTTTACTCCTCAGCCAGGCTAATGTTGTTCTGCGGCGGGACTCATCTTCCCCCTGTATCTCTCTTTCTCTCTCTCTCGCTCTCTCACGCTCTCTCTCTCACTCTCTCACTCACTCACTTGTTTCTTGTCCCATTACTGATCTCTCGCATTGCAGGGGAACCACCGGTGCTGGTGTGTCCCGCAGTCCGGCGATGACGCAGCAGCCATTTGATTGCACAGCTGATGGGTTACAGTGTGTCAGTTAATGTTTGTGTAATTAGAGCCACGACTTCACACAGATTTGCTGCTACAGTGTAATCATTCTGTGCACAGCAGCCCGTTAGTGTGTCACTTTATGTCTCCACTTCACACTTCTCACCCGCAGTTTGTATCTGTTCGCCCAGTGGAGTCTTATTAACTTTTGCCTTGTAGAAGAACGCAGTTGTGGCTATCATGGCAAAACACACGTGCAAGAAACATATGTTAGTAGAGTTAGCGACAGAGACTCTTGGGTGTAGTGCAGATTTATATAGCAGGCCCTGTCCAAGTGCTGCAGCTGGGGGATTAGCTCAAATGGTAGAGCGCTCGCTTAGCATGCGAGAGGTAGCGGGATCGATGCCCGCATCCTCCAAATCGTTTTCCGTCTATGAGTTTAAGTATGTCAGTGCAACAATCATAATCATTTGCGCCTAATAGATGGTGGCGTTTTATCAGGACTGATCAAAATTCAGAATTGAAATCATCCGAACAACTCTGCAGAAATGAGAACTGTCAAGGTCCAAGATGGGTGAAGACAAAAGAAATCTAGCAATTAACAATTTAGAATGGACTTTATAACCCCATATCTAGTATATGAAGTAAAATCTGCATTGATAAAGTTTAACTGCTTTGATAAGTTCTGCCATCACTGCAGTGTGAATTGTTTAGTGTTGTATTTTTCTTCCCTGTTTAGGCTACCAACCAACAGATCCGAGCCGCAGCTCTCCAGGGCCAGCAGACTGCACAGCTGAGCAGACATCTGCAGCAGAGATCCCTTGCGACTCCCATCATGGGATTACAGAGCTGTTTGGAAAGGCCACATTTGATTTAGAGGCTCTGTCACACACACAGAATGCATCGCTAGCATGTGCAGGCAGCAGCGATGCCACACTTCAGCATGAAAAAGCTGCTGAGGGAGAATGAATTAAATGAGTCTCTCTCTGTTGGCCTATTGCTCAGCTAAGTACAAGGGGTAATTACTTATGAGTGGGCTACTCTGTTATTGATGGGGTAGAGTTGGAGAGAAGGGTTACACAGCTGTTTTAAAGCACATTATCTATCCACTTAAATAACCCCCTCTCTATCTCTGTCACCAAATACCGTGTATTTATTCAAATGTTGTCTGTACTGCATCCAAAACATCGTATCAGGGATATAAATACTGATAGATAGATTCAGCATTTGCCAATTACATTACATGATGATAATCCGTTAAAATATTATGTAAATCTCCTCTGCCTTTCACACTGAAAAGCAAGCAAACCAAAGTCCCCAAAGGTACAATCTGTGGCTGTGTCGAGACTATTAAAAAATAACACAAAGCCTTTTTCTGCATAGTTTGTCTTCTAATTAAATGTGAGAGAAACCGCTCTCCTCCACTGTCCTTGGTGGTCATTTGAGTGTGTTTGTGTTTGCAAACAAAGATATATACAAATCCAAAGGCATTCATTTGATGTCTTTTTAAAAGAGAGTGACGAGTGCAGAGGCAGACAATTTACTGGGCAACCCACACAGAGCGAGCATACAGCAGCATCTCTCAGAAGAAAAGAAAGGGAGAGGATCAAGGAATGCAAGTAGAGAAGAGATGAAGAGCTTGCAATTTGGCTACACTGGGACAGATAGACAGAGGGAATAGAGGATGGCAGACAGAGAGAGTCACAGCATGCCTTGTCTGCCTGTTCAAACTGAGAAAATAAACCCCCTATTTAAAAGTAAGACAGGCTGGCAGGCGAACAGCAGTGGTACTATTCCATGTGTTCACCAGAGGAGTTAGTGAGTGACAAGAGCTGCTGTTGAGGTAAACCCTCCACAGCACACGTTGGCACTGCCTTGCCGCTCAGCTCTGGATAATGATAAGTGGTAGCTGCTAAAGCTTCTCTCTCTCTCTTTTATGGTAAAATGAATTCCCTCCTCTCTCTCCTCCTCCTTTCATTTCCTCTCCTTTCCTGTCTCATTCCCCCCAGTGCTTGTGTTTTGATCCCGGTGCAGAAGTAATTTAGAGTAACAATTAAATGAAAAATGACTTTTTCACCTCGTTAACTAATTCTCCGCACCACATTGTTCATCTATTTAACAATAAATGCCCCCAAAATTATAGAATTTTCATATTTTTATATCAAAATCTCATTACTTGCACTTCCTGGAAAATGGCTTTTGAAGTTCAAACCAGTAGGTGCACATAAATATTTCAACCAGCAATACCATCACAGATTTTTGATCAATCCCCACCTCCACCCCACATCCCCCTCCATCGTATAAAACCTGCAACTTCACAACTTTCAAAGTCACATGAGTGGCAACAACGGCATTTTTGGGTGCTCAGCCCTGAAAACCCTGTTTCCTTTCCCGAAGACACCATGGTTATGTCCTAGTGGCTGGAGCTTTTCTTTTTTTTGTCACTTTTTTTTTTTTGTCACTTTCCATATTTACTGTGGTCCAACCCGTCCAGTTTTTGAACAGTCCCTCCCCGAGTTATGTCCCACCTCAACATCCCGTTTCAACCACTGAAATGTCATTTCCTTGTGACTTTAAGGAACGACTGAAGTTATATTGGAGGGGGAGTGTTCAATACTCCTTGTATTCACAATGAAAAGAGAGGATGGTGTGCTTTTAAGTCTCATTCCGCTCTTCTCAATGTTCTGTGTTGACTCTGTAAGTCTAAGGTGTAAGGAATAGTGGACAGTTCCTCTGAACCCGTAAAGGGCAAATACTCTAGTTTATATAGACAGTAAACTCAATTGCAATGACACTACAAATGCCTGGAATGACAGGAGATGACCATTTATGCATGTTTAAGGAAATAAAGTGTTAGAAGCAAAAAATGACCACCACATCCAGAGCTGTTGAGTAAAATAACCGTATATTTTGACATGTGAACAAGGCACTTGAAATAAAGCATTATTGCATTTTTAAGTTAAATTCTTCAAGAATCATTGGTTATGTCATTACTTGTATCGGCCGGAGAATATTAAGATTATCATTTGTCTTTGTATTTGGTGTCTTTCTCCTCGCTGTTCGGCAGACCCGTCTGCCCAGGGAAGGGGGCGATCTTCAGGAAGAAATAGGGGTTACTGTGAACCCGCATGGCCACCAGGATGGGCGTGGCTGCATAGAGCAGGTTAGCTGCCAGCACAGACCAGAAGGCGTCAGCTGGGATACGAAATGGAGCTGTGGTACGAGAATGGAGGGACGCCCCGATGTGGGCCCACTGGCACTGGGAGGAGGAAGAGATACAGAGATGGTGAGAGAGGAAACTGAAGGATTCACTGAAGTTGTTGTGTTTTTACCAGCTATCACACTGACAAATGCTGAGAAATGTGCAAGATTTAAATCTACAAAACACTAATGCTGCATATTGTAACTAGCATGACTGGGCTATATTCACACAGATGGCAGTTCATTTGATTGCTCAACGTTTCTTTCCCCAGCCCCTCGAGAGGAATAACTTTGAATGAGGCACTGAGTCTCTATTCCACAGTCATTAGTCCACAGATAGTGGTATACAGAACAGGGGCCTCACAGGGAGCACAAAGCGCTGTGTGCAGAACAGTAGACACACATATAGACACTCGCACAGACTAGCTGGCTGTTCAGAGGAGTCTTTTGATTAACCAAGGCTAAATCCCAAGGCTGTCCTGCCCCCATGCTAAAGAGGAGAGAGAGGGTGAAATCTGCAGCCTCTTATCTAATACTGGCTTTGATCAAGGGCTTCCTGTTCTCGTGGCTCCACTCCTATCAGATCAATAAGGAGAGGAAACGCCATCAGCCTGTTTATTACAGAAAATATGCCTCTCGGGGATAAATGTGGCTGGTTGCTTGGAGTGAGAACTCCAGGAGGTGGTTCTTAGGATGAGAGCTCAGTGCAAGGAGTTTTATGTATCAGACCTCTTTGATGGAGTGTTAAATCAATCAGAGAAGTGATGAAAACATAATTTAATGTATTGCATCGAGCTGTGAATACAACCCACATCCCAACACCTGTATGCTAAAATATGTATTCTGATCCATTTTCACCGATTGACTGTTTCTCTTCATGGTCTCACCTGGATCATAGCTCCGGCAAAGAACACAGTCCAGTCTGACATCCATGTGCAGCCCGGCTTGAGGAGACCATAAACAAGCGCACCCAAGATGGGCAGCCCATAGAAGAAAAAGTGCAGCATCTATAAAAACAAGGACAACATCATGGAAGGTCAGAACAGTCCCTGTTGTCCCCTTTCTTTCCCCTACACCTGCTTCCATATTTATGCTATACTTGTGGAATTGGGTATAGTTTACAGTGGCAGCCATTGTATAAATACCTCATCATGCATCTATCCTATATAAGTATTACAGCAGCTAATGCAACCTATTGCTTGTCAGATGTTCTGAAGTAGAACTCAACAGCCCTATAAGACAGAACCGAGTCTCAAAAACAACTTGTTGCCAGATGATATCTTGTGCCTTCTAGCTGCTGAAAAGAGAATTAGCAAAATGTAAATGTTCTGATCAAGGGACACAGGGACTTGAATGGCTTGGATCTGTATTTGACATTGGTCCACATACATAAATTAAATTCTGTGGTTTTATATCCATGTGGGCGAGTGGCTGATAGCATATTCCAGTGAGTAGGATTCTGGATGCAGTGAAAAGTGTCTAACAGGGTGCAGAGAGACTTTCCCCTCCGTGACTGGCCGTCTGTGTTGTTGCTGGGCCCCGACCAACACTCCAGCAGACAATTAATACAGTACATCCTCATTCTCCTCTGGGCTACACCGCACTCCAGCTACTCACACTGAATACTGAAAAGGGCTGCTTAAAGCAGGAAATACAATCACACACACCCTCAGAGCAAAGTCACACAATTTACACCTCTCTCTCTCTCTCTCTCTCTCCCCTTCTTTCTCTCACTCTCTTCTTCTCTCTCTTTTTTTTTTCTCTGTATCTAACACTCAAACACTCTCTCACACACATTTGCACCCTCAGCGCAAATTAGAAGTTACGTACAAGGGTCATTACAGGGACTCTCTTGACCTTCAACTTAAAATATTTGGTGCATGAAAGCCAGTTTGCCACTTTATAATAGCTTCAAATTACACCACTGAACAGTGTCTTTTCATTCTTGGTCTGAGGTCTAGATGAATTCTAATGAGTTGAGCCTAGGGTCTGAAAGCCAATCATATATGCCCTTCAGTCTTTTGTTTGAGTGTCTTTCTAGTGCCGCCACGGTCATCTGTCACATGTGGTTTATCATCATCAATGATTAAAAAGGTCGGTCAACGCAAGAACAGTGTAACCCTGTGCAACTAGACCAATCCTCATTTCATCTCTTCACACCCTCACACACACACACACACACACACACACACACATGAACCCGCCATCCAAGGCTGGACACACACACACAAATGCACACAAACACAAAGATTCGCAAATGGCACTAACCAAGGCCCACTTTCACATGCTACACACACACACCTCCCACCCACTGAGATGCTGATGGGGGGCTTTGGGGGAAGGATTAGCTTATCAAGTTCTCAGCATGCAGTTCGTCCGCCTGATCAATGACTTGCCATTGTGCCTGGACTGCAGCCTCGACAAGGTCTTCGGATAACCTATTGACAAGGCTATGTAAGCCTAACAAAACACAACAAAACCCGCAACGACATAGGGTCAGGAGAAGAAGGGAAGAAAAGCGATACCACCACCAGTCACAACAGCAGTCTGTTCCCCGGCTTAAACAAATGAGAGAGAGACAAGGATGCGCTGGCCTCTCACCCCTCGCTCATTGTTGCTGTAATGATGAAAAATGGCTCTGTAATCAGCTGTGAGAGATACACAGAGGGAAGAGGAGATAGGGGCAAGCTTCCAGCCCACTCAGTGATATCTGTGAAAAAAGAGGTCCATTATGTGGTTGGTTATTTAAAACAGAATGGAGAGGACCATTTAGGAGAGCTTTGGGTGCTGCTGCAGCAGACAGAGTGGCTGAGTGTCGAGTGTGTGTGTGTGAGTGAGATAGAGAGGTGGAAAGAGAGAGACAGAGATGCAGAGAGAGAGAGAGAGACAGACAGACAGAAAAAGAGAAAAAGGACCCACCATAACTCTGGGGTAGCCCACAGGATCCTTCAGGTAGGGTTCATACTGCTTCAGGTAGATGGAACAGGCTTCTAGTGGAGAGTCAAGAGCGACCTAGGTGCACACACACACACACACACACACACACACACACGCACACACAGAGGAGGATTTTGCTTATATTATACAAGCTAATTAAGATGACACATTGAATATGGCTGAATGCCCTCTTAAAATCACATGAAATGTCCAACGCGTAGTAATTATGTTGAGATACATAATCCATACATCATTGCACAAGCCTCTAAAGCCAGATCTTATTTAGCAAATAAACACATAACGCTCCCATGTGGCTCAATTAGTTGAACATATTGCTTGTGAAAGCAAAGTCGTAGATATGAACGCTTCACAAACTCCCTGGATAAACTACTCAGCATGAATGCCATTGCGGGCTAAATGATAAAACATGTCTCACTCAGTTGTAAATGTTACGGTCGTGCCCTCAATTCTGCCCACAGACATGTATTTATTCAGTCTGCCTCACTCACCAAGCCTCTGAGGATGGTGAAGGCCATGGCAGCTAACAGCAGCAGTACCAGGATGAGGTCCAGGGGGCGCCAGATCAGCTTCATGCTCTGAGCATGCTGGGCCTGTGGGGAGACGTCAACACAAGGTCATGGTTTCAGTGGTTTACTCTCACTGTAATGAGACCAGTGCCTCCATCACACAGTGGAAGAGCATGAGGCTTTTCTCTCTCTAGAGGTTTCCACAGTACCACACTTAAAGAAAGAAAAATCACCTAAAAAGGAATGACAGCTGATTTTGCCACGGATATATTTTATCTGGTAAATGTGGCTTGTTTCCCTAGCTACACACAATCAAGATTCATCTTTTATCTTGTTAATCTTAATGTTCTTAATTTACTGGGATTTTAACTCAGGGTGTAAGATAAGATGAAAAGTAATGATCCCCATGGGGAAATTGAGAAGGGGGCATACGCTGTACTGTATACACTGTACACTGTACTGGAAGATGCTCTGGTTAAATACAACCAGCAAACACTAGCTTTTCATTTTTTACATATCAAGGTCTTCCCATTGTTGCCTTACATTGTATCCACCAATCAGTGGTCTGTCTTTGGGCCTGGTGAACAGTTTGATGGCTCCCCATACAGGCATCAGAAGGAAGACAAAGTTGAGCCAGAAGACTGGACGAATTTCTGACCCATATTTACCTAGAGAGAGAGAGAGAGTTTTGCCAACTGTGTTCCAGACCAATGAGGGGTTTTCAAGTGGAGCAGCCTGGCTATTTTTAATCTATGTTAAATGTTGACATACTTCCATGAGGTTTACATGATGAATTAATAAGACCTCTGCCATAAACAACAAATTCACATGAACACATCTTCAACCATTTATTTCCTCCCACCTGCATACACACACAAAGACACACATACACACACCTCCGAATGCAATTCAGTTCAATAAACTTCCTAATAAAACCTCTATGGGGCACTTCAAGCAAAAGCATATGTCTATAATAGCAAAACAGAACAGAACGACACATTGCCTGTAGACAAGTTTGATCTTCTGACATTTATGTATGCGGTTTGAAATGCCAACAACAGATGCTTTAAGTCTGTTTTCTGCTTTGTTCTGTGGGTTGCGACGGCAAGCGAGGCATGGGGCGGTTGTGTATTCTGTTGGCAGGCTGAACTGTGACACTGATGCTACACGGCAGTGCAGATGTTCACTTGATTAAAGCCTGTCATCGTGGGACCGGTAGAGAGGGAATAGAAGATGAGGCTCACCTGCCACTATCCCGGCAATAAACACACTCATGTTGGCACACAAAGAGCCGGCCCAGAACAAGCCGAGGGTACGGTAGGACTTCCTAGGAGAGAAACCAAAACACATGACAAGCACAAAAGGTAGTTGTACCTATTGTTTGGATAGAAGGTGTGATAATATGAATCAGTACGAGCACGTCTATAGGTCAGTTAGGGCAACATGTAACACAAATGTGGCATCCACTTCACATACATCTATCATATAGTGATGATGTAATACAAAGCCTAGCGGAATTTCTCCCAGTGGGAAAAAGGCTGACAGCGATTCAAAGAAGATCTCATTTCCATCATAGCACCTAGCCTGAGGCGGTGCGCGCTCTGAACTCTTGAACTCACTGACTGCACTTTATGACTAACTCACTCTAGAGAAAACTCCCTTTTTTATAATATAGTTTTATTCAGGCTGATGTGAGGAGTGATAAATGAACCTGATGAAGCCTAGAGGTGAAATGCATTTTTCACTCAATTGTATTTATTGTTAAAAAATTAAATATGTGAAAATAATAGATGGGTCTGAAGCCTATCAGTGTGCTGTAGAATATTTTCATGTTTGTAGAACTATTCCTGCTCAAATCAGCACCTGTGAAAAGCACTGCTGTGCCCAGGGCTTCTACAGCCTAAGCCTATTGGTTGTATAAATGTTTGCAATTATGTTTTTTTCAATATAAGTATGCACCTAGACAAAAGTCCTGTCATTCTTCAATTTATGTGGCAATAAAATCTTGAATTTCAATTTCACTCCTATTTCAGCTAATGTAAAAAAGACTCCTGCACACTGTTTCAGACATTTAAAACTTTATATGCAACATTTCGGTCATCTGACCTTCATCAGGCATAAATTCAACCATGTAGGTACATCAGTACATACAGTACACCCCCACCAATGACAAACAACCAATCAGATCAGTTCACTGGGCTAAGTTACAGGTCAGTCTAATAGGACTGATTAACACAGGTACAGGTCCCTAACCAATGTCAGAGGAGCTCCACCTGGAGGCTGAATACATCCCAAATATATGGCCAACAAAAAATCAAAGGTGAGGTCCCTATTAACAAAGGGAGGGACATATAGGCCTATACTTATAACTGATCTGATTGGTCATTTGTCATTGGTGGGGGGTATATATATATGTTGATGTGCCTGAATTTATGCCTGATGAAGGTCTGACAACCGAAACGTCACATATAAAGTTTTAACTGCAAGTCTGAAGCAGTGTGCAGGAGTCTTTTTGTACATTGTTTGTATGTTTTTCCTTCTACACATCTGCCATCTACCTATTCTAGAGATGTGCAAAAGTACTTTTTTCTTACGCCTGTTTCAGCTGACATGACTAGCAGACCAGCACCTACCTGTCTGTTATCCTGCTGATCATCATCAGGTACATGATGAAGTGAGCTATTCCATCCCAGTAACACATCATGATGGCATAGGCTGTGCCCAGGTACGGCTCTCCCTAGAACAAGACATCACACATACACACATACAGAATATATACAGAATATATACTTATACATATCAGTTGTCTGTGCTGTGAATTAATGTTTTCCTGGGCAGTATTGTTCAGATCTCACTCTCTCTCTGCTTGCTCTCTCTCTATTTGTGCTACAGTAGGTAATGTTGTGTTGTATGAAACCCTCTCTAGTCTCTGCCAGCGCGTCCCTCTCTCAAGCTATCTGGATACCACAAGTATCACAAGTTCCTTTTTAAATCACATGTCATTTAAAAAAGAGATGAAACACTGAAAGAGTGCAGTTAAGTTTGAATGAAAATAAAATAAGCATGAATTCCGCTTGACATGAGACAGTCTTTGCGAAAAAAATATTCTCCAGACTTCCTCACCTGGTGCACGAGACACAAAATGTTATATCAATGTATTCTAGATGTGACATTAAGGAATTTACCGTTTTCTGGTAGAATTCCATAAAGCCAGAGAGAATGCCGTCATACTCCAAGGCGCTCGTCAGGTCAATGATACAAGTAAAGGAGAACTCAGCAAACACTGCAAAGGAAAGGCCACATCAGTATAGAGAAACAGTAACACATTCTGGCTGAACCTGGACATGAAAAAAAAATGCTTTACTCTGAAAGCCATTTCATTTCTGTCACGCAACTGAAAATAACTTGAATTAATGCATTTTTTTCTGCTCAGCCTCCACTGATTGCAACTGTAGAATATTTTCCAGCTCCACACTCAAGAAGAACCGCTTTCAATTAATTGCAGATTTCAGCTCAGGAAATCTTGAGATGTTCAGCAGCTTGGTCGGTGGAACAAATGTCATTCAGTTGTCAGTATGATTGTGATGGAAAGCTTTTCTCTCTTCCATGTAATTACTCAATCTGCCTCTTTTGAAAACTGAATTAAAGAGTATTAGCTTCCATCTCTGATAAAGAACGTCGAGACTGGAATGGTTGACAGACTCGTGTCTCTTGAACTGCTCTCTGGCTCCCCCCCTCTCCCTCTCTCTCCAGCCTCTGTATTCACCATCTACTTAAGTTCAAAATATTTTCCTCCAACCAGCTAGCCATTGATTTCTGGGGCAGTGTGGGGAGATAACAATGTCTTCTTGCAGTGGGGTAGGTTGGAGTCAGATTCATATTGGGAGCCAGCCTTGTCCTCGGGTTAAGAGCCCAGCCGAGTCGAAAGGCCAAGGCCACAACCAAGAATTTCCAGCTCCCAGTGTGGAGCCACACAAAAACTAATGAGTGGCATGGAATAGAAAGAGACGGGTCCTGCTACCCAGGAATAAAAAAAAAAACCCACACAGATAAAGCTGGTAAAATGCTGCTATAGACAGTTTTCTCCACCGTTCTACTCCCTGTGGCCTTTTTAAAAGAAATTGAGCCAAAAATGTTATTTGTTACATGTTACTCAAACGACAAACTTCACTGATACGTAACTAATTCACTGAAGAGCTACTTGCATCTTGCTTGGCTGGGTGTGCATCTCTCAAATGCAGTCCCATGGGGCCAATTGATACTCAAAATTTACGTGTCAAGATTGGGTGTCGAGATTTTTTCAGCGTATTAAGGCTCACTATATAATGAGACATGTATATAAAGAATTTTAAGTTTATCCATGACCTGAAATATTTCACTATTTATTTTGCACTAGTAGCATCAAAACTGTACGAGAAAGGCATGACTTTAGATCATTTTCATTTACATCTTTTACAGAGTGAGCAATCAATGTGCTGAAAAAGGCATTGGGTGCTTTTGGAGTTGAATTTTTGAGTATCCATTGGCCCTACAGGACTATTGGAGGTATTGGACAGCTGCAACCTAGCAAGCAAGATGTTGGGTATGATGATATCTGCAGTTATGCTTGAACTCATTTTTGGTCATATGTATATAATCTTTGCATTATGTCTTAATTGCTGTACCTGTGCTTGTCCACCTGTCCTGTGAGGTCTGGTCAAATTAATATACCTTATTTATTGTGGTAAATCTGTGTTCACTGTGTGTGTAATGGGAAGAGCATAAATTGTCTTGTACTTGCTATGCTATGTTCTTGACAAATAAAATTATTCTAATCCTGATTCTGTCTTGTACACTGAGAGGCTGACAGTCTGACGGCTAGCTGTTTATTTATACATGACTAAAAATATGTATGATCCGTCTTCTGTTGAAAATAAGACAATAAATGTACAAAATGGTGGCGGACACAGTATTCTAGAGGCTTAGAGAGTACCATTTACGATTGGAATCGGTTTACAAGGAACGGCTATAAAAATCCAATTACAAGGATCTGCTGTCTGTACGTTGGAGAATGTCATTATAAAGGCATCTGTGTGTGTGTGTTGTGACTGGGGGTTTCTCTGCAATACCAGGGCTTAAACCGCTGTATCACATCTCCCCCTATCTGTCCTTCACACACACACACACACACATATGCCCCCCCCCATCTCATGTACCAGTGTCTCTGTTATCCTCAGGAGGACCAGGTTTATCGCTGACATCTAATAGGTGAGATAGGAGGGGGATTATGGTTCTCTATCATAGAGAAGAGCCAGACGCAGCCCTGGCTTCATCCCTGTAGCTCTCTCTCTTATAGCGGTGGCATTGCCCTGGGCGCCGGCTATATTACCTCCTTTTTGTCCCACTGGCATAGCCCCTGGTATCAGTTAGAGGGAAATGTTTGTGCCGGCACCCTTGGCTAGAAACGGAGAACGTAGTTTGACCGATCGAGCCATACACACGTCGAGGTGAGGCGCTGGGCTGGGTAAGTCGCTGTAAGAAAGCTTAATTAAAGGTGTATGAAAGGTGTGTGAGCTGCTAAAAATGGAGAGCGGACCTCCACTGTGTAACCGAATTGAATACAGAAATCGTCCTATAGAATATTCATTGGGGGAGGCATTCATGGAATAACACAGGAGCAGTGATTATGGATTATCTGGTCCTGCATGACTGTTTTCAAATGACTGTCTTTTGGTTCCAGGACAATCAAGGACTAAAGGATGAGCTAAAAAGTTAAGTCAAAGTGCCATGAAGGTCCTCAGGTTGCTGTGTCAAGTATCTAGAATCCAAAAATCAAGCCTACAATGTTTTCTGCCCCACCTGGTATAAGAGGAAATACAGATGGCTTCAGGGTCACCCATGCCACAGAAAAGCAAGACTGGGCTCAGCTTTGCTCTGAGCCTGATCAGCGTAAGCAGCTTTCTTACGTATCAGGGTGAAATCACAATGAACACAATTAATCTTTTCACTCCCAACACAGTGAGTAGTGAGAGAAAGTTCTGGAAATTCTTTCTCGGGCATTGGAATCAGCCCCAGAACAATGCATAGTAGTCATTAACCTTTCAGTATAGTCAGTATAATGTAAGCGTTTTGTAATCTATTTCAAGCATGTTGGGAAATATGCGCAAGTATGTACATTACCAAAGAATAAGGCGTCTTTAGGCGGGTTGCCACGGGTGATGAGGAAGTAGAACAGAAAGACGACCACCAACACAGCAATTCCAATCTCCAACACCACATACGGCCTGTGGAACCAGACAGATTAACTGTTATCTATGAAAAGTAATAACAAGTTATCCGTATTCTTAGTACAACCTCAGTGTGTGCACTCTGTACTTTTAGACAGCAATCTCCCTCTGATTTTCTGCCTCATTCTCTTTTCTAATTAGTTTCTCCCATGGAAGTTGTGCCAGTCTCCTCTGCAGTGCTAAATTAGTGAACGATGATGAATGGGAAGACAGAGAGAATGATAATTATGCAACACCGCGAGTGAGAACCAGGAGAAATAATGCAGAGGTGTGTGGGAGAGCTAGTGATACATGCACTGGATCCAGCCAGAGCACAGAGGCAGCTGGTGTTGTGCAGTTTGTCTGCATGCTAAATCCTCACATGGCATTTACCCTCCTGAGCTACAGACATCTCAGGTTGCTCTTTAAAATACAGAGCACAAGTATTAACTTCATATTTCATCTACAAGCTTTTAAAGATAGATTGTTCACTTTCAGGTGTCACTTGGTCACTTTTAAATGTACTTGGCAACTGAAACTGATTCTGATTCTCATTCTGTTTCTGTTTTGCTGGCACTGGCACTGACCTAAGAAAATAAAACTATCAGTCTGCCAAAAATCCACTTTTCAATAGATCTCTTCTCAGTGTATTAATGAGGTAACATTGGACTACATGGAATGTTCAAAATGTCCAGTTAGCTCACTAGTCTTATCAGAGAATCCAAGTTGTATCACTTTCTAGGACAAAGTTACCAATGATGGTATTAAGTCATGTCATATAATATTTCTAATATGCTCTAGATCCATAGGAAGCCCAGATGAGCATGTTTGCCTAGTTAAACCCAAAGCCTGCAGCATTACATCTCTCATATTGCTCCGGTGGTACTGTATGCCTGGCAGTGGCTTAAAAGCACAGCTTTACAAAGACTTAATCAATCATTGGTGGAGGTGTGGGAAGCAGCAAGCTAAGGCCATGTTAGTTCAGCACTGCCCTCCTTGTTTAGCGGTCAAAGGTACCACTGCCTTGCAATGGAAAAGATGAATGTGTTCAAGGCATCTCCCAGTAAACAAAATTACTTCCTTGCAAACTCACAATGTGTGCACACAGAAGCCAAACAAATGCTGGGAGACCAAAGGGAAGCTCCCTTGCTACCTCTCCAATTCAACAGCACGGGAAGATTTATGCACACAATACTGTTTGTTTGCAGAGTGGAAGAGCGCAAGGCATATTGTACGTCAGGAGCAATTTATCAAACTCTTCTGCGCAGTCTGTATTGATTGTCAATGTCCACACACTCGAAAGGGTTCCAGCAGAGATATTCACAGAGGAGAAGTCTTGAAGTCTGTCGGAAATGATAAATATCCAGTACTCAGAACTGTGAGAGAGGAGTGAAACATGTATCACCATCCCTCTCTGTAACTACAGCCCAGCTACTGTTGCAGTATGCTCAACATCAATTGCAGATAATATATGCCATGATGAAAGGCAATACCCCTGTAAACAGGCAAAACAGACAAGGCTTTGATGAGAAAAGGAGAACTTATGCCTTAAAAAAAATAATGATCTCCTGAACTATATTAGTTGAACTGCACAAATTCTGTTCCTATGGCACCTTTTGATTTTTTCCATATTCATTCTCTTGCCCCACCGTATAATCTCAAGTTTCATCATTCAATGATTTACACAACTAGGCAGAATTGGCAAATACAATCTGTAAGTTGAACTCAGGGAATTAGTGGTTGTATGTATGTATTTGTTTTCAGTTTTGAGCTTATAGTGTCCTCAAGTGGTGGTAAAGTGTACTGTCTGTCATCCAATGATATGCTGAGCATCACCTGCACCATTATATTATTATAATCATATAATAATTATAATTCTAACAAATGTTGTTATACTATAACAATACATGTTCATAAACAAGCTTTTTCCCCAAAAGATCTGTTTTGAAATTTGAACTGAAGGATTTATGCAGCCTGGGTTAGAAATTAACTTAGCATTTTTTGCCCAATGATTTTCAAGGGCATGTTGGTTCTTTTCAGGATCAATTTTGTTGAGCTCTGATAATAATACATTTGCCTTGCATATTGGTGAATAAACACCCAATTTGTACCACTAAGATTTTTTGTATTTCAAATCACAACATCACTCTCCCACGGGGGAGAACCGTCACATTCACGTGTGAATAAATGACAACTCGATGATTTTTAAGATCATGGAATTTTATGAACTTTCAAGGCTATTTTAGCTGTTAATTTCTGACCCTGATGAATATGTATACATATTATTTTCACAGATAAATAGTTTGACTGATAGAGTAAGAAAAGGGTAAATGTTATGACTTACTCTTGAAACTCTGGGATGGTATTCATTGCATAAAGGATGCCAAGGGCAGAAAATGAAAATAAAAACACTAAGGTCTCCATCTCTTCAAACGTTGCTCAACCCCCCTCCCTGGAATCCAAGCACTATTGGAAATACAATACAGTTAGTTTGAAGTCAGTTATAATACCAGTTCCAGCAAATGCCTGTAAGAACACTAGAAACACAAGAGCAAATCAATTACCGAAATAATGCCTAAACATCACTATACTTATAAAAACTGGAAGTAGCCTGATAAAAGAAAAATAATATTTTCTGGAAAAATACATTAAATATGTGAACTCAAATCCAAATGTCAGAATGATATTTGCAGTTTTGTATAGATTGGAAAAGAAAACAGCGCGTGCTCTTACCGTGCTCTTACCGTCTGGCTAGTGGATTTATCAAATTACGGCCGGCCTGAGGCAGACACAGCCTTTACAGGGGAAATAATGAACTGAAGACAAAGAAGCTTTTGGGGGAAAGTTATGCAATTTGGTTTTGTCAGAGATTTGCATAAGTCGTATTAGGGAGTGCGTTCCACTTTATGAAGCACCTCACTTTCAAGTCACATTGATTCGTGATTAACAGCGCACTATGAAATGTGGGCATATAATCTCTCTTTTGTCGACCCAATTTCACTCAGTGGTTTACGTATAGCCGTCTATAAAGTGTTCACAAATACTCCCAGTGTTTATGGATTTGTGTGACAATTCTATAACACTGGTATTGCTCAATTGGCTTTGAGTGTTTGGCACGGTCAAAATCGAGGTCAATTCAAACAAAGTGTTTGCGGGACGCTTCCAGTAGAGTGCGCCAAATTCAAACTTTAAGAGCAGACAGCACATCTGGGAAATAAAGCTTTGGATGAACAGTGTAATCACTCTTGATATATAGGCTAAATATAAAATATGCTCTGTAGTGTGAAAGATTAAAATGTTATTGCCATTGCCACCCTAGTTGTGTTAGGAATCAACATCACACACTGTGACACGGGTATCTGCTCTTATTATGTTCATCCAACACACTGATACAGTGAAACTAGGCTACTGAAGACTACACCAGCAATGAATTGGTCTCAACTGAGGAGGTCTTTATTGTTGAGCTGATGTGCATCACTTACACAGGTGCAACTAAAAGGTGCCACTGCACATTCATCATGCTTTTACATTCTGCATCATCACCCACGGCATTGCTGACTCAGGACAATACCACAGCATCAGAGAGGGAAGACAACGCACATGGCCTGTCAGTTTGTTTCATGAGCCCCTCCTTGAACTTCAACACACACGCACGCACACACACACACACACACAAACACAGACACAGACACAGATACAGACACACACACACACACGCTGTGCCCCCTGCCTCCCACCACCTCCCTTTGTTGGGAAAAGGGGGGACTGTAATACCAGGAAAGCAGTGGCCGTGTGTGTTTACTGGAAACAACTGGAGCTCTTCCAATTGCATCGTTCAATAACTCAGAGTGGACAGATGGATGCCAAAATGAGACAGCGACCTGGAAGAGGATAAACACATACTCTGTTTAACATCTAAAGTAAAATAAGAGAAGCCTAAAGCTTTTATTGAACAGTAAATAATGTTTGCTGGGAATTAGTCCTTGTGATTTGCTTCTAAAATGAAATGCCACAAATGTAAATATATAAACAAAACAGATTTGGTATCAGTTTCATAGAGAATCATACTGCAAGCAAACAAAAACACAGGTGGGTCATAAGAACATAATCCATATATGTATTTAGTACAAGGACATGGACTATACTTAGGCTTCACCTGTTCAAGTGAGAGGAAAAACAGCATTCTTGGATTTGATAATCAGCTAAATAGTAAACCTTTTACATACAAATGAGATGGAGTGAAATTAATTTATTAAAGAAAAGCTGCACCGGTTCCTTAAGTAATGAAAATCATCGTCTTTATTGGTCTTAAATGCATCACTTCTTGCGTTGAACTATTTGTAGAACCATGGTTCATTTTTTTTAATTTTTGTTTTTTTTTATTGAATGAATACAAGGGGATTTAGTCCATGAATCTGAGGAGGGTCATTTATAATGTTATGATCATCATTACCTTTCCTGACAAAATCATTTATCTTAAGCAGTTAATAGCAGAAGCAAAACAGGATAGTGTGAAGCTACATCAAAGACTGTCAAAATGAGTACAAAGGGTAAGTACACACTCAGTTTAAATAACTTTCTTACAGTGTGTTTTACAAAGATGTAAAAGCATAATTAACTGTGGCTACTCAGTCTGTAGACAGTGTCTACTGTGTGAGGGAGGAACTTGCACTCAGTTCCCCCCCAAAAAACACAGTTAAAGTCAGAGATATTAAGTTGTTATGCTTTAATTTGAAATTCAAAAAGCCTTACCTGTTAGTAGGTTATACATAACTTACACTAACCTATACAAGGCTAACAAAAACACACAGTACACAAGCAAGGAGTGCCGTCCTTTGGCATCACTTGGAGGACAAATTCAACTCTATTAACTCTTAACAACTCTTATACCAAACCCATTTAAATTGTCAATAAGACAACTACAATATAGTGGAGGGTAAACCAAGCTAAACTCAGTTTACCCACATTTTTATTTGCAAAATACATTTTACTCAACTTTTTAGGCTGACATGATGCTTTACAATGTAAATTCATACTAGTATACATAAGTATCAAAGTGATTAAGAAAGTAAGTCAAATTAATATAGGGTATTTTAAAGGGAATAGTATAAAGTTATGCTTTTCTGAAATATATTTGAATTTTGTTTGTATTATAAGATATTTGCCATATGTTGATCACTGACTGGGGGTCATAGTTTACACACCTTATTTACCACTAAATCGCCGGACACAGTGTACACTAGGCTATAGGCCAAATAAAGAATCAATTTCATCCATTAACTAAGGTTCAAGATCAAGCTCAGGATGTGATCTTTTGGTCGCTCCACAGTCTTGCTGCAGATTAGGGTGGTCAAGCTCTCTGCAGCAAGGCCCCTAGGCTCTGGAGCAACCTGCCTGATCAGATCAGGCCAGCCAGTCAGTGTCCTCCAGTGAAAACCAACGAAGTGGCCTTTTAAAGACGCATTTTAAGGCTTGCTTTTACTTTAAACATGATTTGTATTTTGTTTTTTATTGTAGTTTTCACTATTCTGTGCAGTTGCCTATGCTGTGCAATTTTATTCATTTCTTCTTAATTTATTGTTCACGTTTTTATGTATTGCTCAAACTTATTGATCTTTGTAATTTTGGATAAGAGTTCCATAAATAAAGATTATTATTGTTGTTATTATTATTATCTTGTTTGTTTGTATAGCCTATTTAACTGGAGCCTAACCCAAACATGCAAATTTAATGGGCTGGCGCAGTAACTCTCATTGATTTTTTCTGTCATCAGTTATCATCACAGTCAAACTTGTTGCATTCATGTAGATGTGCCTAAGATTATTATGGTGCGCTATTTCTGGCTGGGCTTTTTGAGGTCCACGATCAACAAGGGGTACTGCGTGACGACAGCAACGGAAATATCTGCTTTCGCTATTCAAAATGGCAGCGTCTCAATCAGGAAGTGGAGAAAACAACTAGGAAGAATAAGTTGGATAAAATTCCTTGTTTCTGTTAATTTGACGCGAGTATTCGTTTAAAATCACCCAGTGTTCGCTGCGATTGGATTAAGAATAAGTAACACGTTAATGGTAAGTGTATTTCAGTTATATTTTATAACCAAGCGACACATCGGCAGTTACCTTATACAAGATGCGTTCTAGGCAGCCTCTCCTAGGCGCACACGTTTTGTACGACGGAGTACGCCGGTTCTCGGGCGATCTCCCTCTGGGAAATCTATGTGACTATCTGTAAACTTAAGATGAATCGAGACCAAGGAAAGCTAGGTTGAGTCAGATATCGCAAATAAAGAGACATAGAGGCAGCTCTACATTATAGCACACAATGAAGAAAGGGCAAGTAATTGCTACTGTTGATAACATTGCTAATAGTGATTCAGGCTAGCAAAAATGATCACGCTACTGAAGCTAACTGGGTCATTTAATGTGATATATACATTAAGATTTCTTCTCGGAGTCTTCAATTCATCAAAGTCTTTCTTTAGTAAACTAGATAGCGATGTAACTCCATAGCCTTGGCAGAACCATTGACATACAAAACGAACGTACCCCGAGTCAGAATACAGCTATGAGCTATGCTAATCTAGCTAGCACAAATAGCGATCAGAAGTAATATGATATTACCAAACTACAGGATAAACCTTTCGTAGTCTGTGATTATGTTACTGTGAAATTGACTTGAACAAATCAGAATTTGTTCGTAGCCAACCTTAGCATGCTCGCTAACGCCAGCTAAGGTTATCCTTTGTCGTCCGGCGAGCTAACAGTCGTAGCAGTAGCGCTATCGAGAGCATAGCTGCCTTCCTTTGTGCTGACCAGTGTGCTCCTGAACCTTTCCGAGATGCGACACATTTCGGAAAGAAGCCAAAAGTCGTCGACATAGCTACCAAGTTATTCATTGTGTGGAAACGTCATATAAAGCTCGTGATTTTATCATTTTGGGTTGTATATGTGTACTAACTACGAGGAAATACGTGTAAATCGTAGGACTGAATTGGTCGAATTACAATGAAGTGAATCATCTAACCTACTGTTTTAGCAAAAACTCAAGGCTCACCTGAGTCGGTCTAAGGAGCACTGGTCGAGAACCACTGTAGTTCTCCTTGCTAAGCTTCGATGGGTATATGGAAAGTTATAGTCGTAGTTGTAGTCATTCTTGGTAGTCAGCTACCGAGGTGATACTGATTTTTTAATGTTTGTTTTTTTTCTAACCAGCGTAGACTGAGCTCAAAGAAAGAATCTAGTCAGTGAAAAGTCCAGAAACAGGAGCAGTCCACTTTCTTGGTGCCATCCATGCACTAAAACAGCAGCCATCACTTTCTGCACATCACTTGTCTTTGTGTACTTCAGTGGACTCTTTTAGCTTTCCATATGAATGCATTCGTTTATTGACATGTAGCCAGTACGCTAGACATTTGAGTCTTGGTGCTGTCTTAGGCCTGCCTGTACTTGTGCTGAGGTGGAAAGTCGACTTATGTATTGTACTGAGGCTGGTTACATGTTTTCTTATACAAGGAGAACAGAGGGTAAACATGCCACTGGAGCTGGCTTGGATTTCAGAGCACTTGTAAGTTATGATAGAAAATAAATGTATGACCCCAGAAATGTAGTGAAAGCTCTCATCTATTATGTGACACAGAAACCAAAAATCTTTGGGATATTTTGAGGAGATGCAGTAGAGTGGATTAGTGACCAGTCAGAAATTAATAAGAGCTCTAACAAAGCTGTCTCCTCTTTTTCTCTCCTGCAATTTCCACTTTTCAGTTTCCAGTGTTTTATTGCCTGCAGCCACGGCTAGTCAAGTCTAATGCAAGCCTTGACATAGGTTGCCATGGTGGCTGGCTATTTTTCCAATTATGTCATTTCCCCTTTGTTGAAGGATACTATTTGCTGATTGTGAAGTGAATGACATGCTATGTTTCTCTCCCAGCTTCCTGTTAGCTGAGTACCCCTGGTGACACGGTCAATGGCCTTGGTGTCATTTGCTGTCTAATTCTTCTTGCAGCCTGATTTTTCTCTCCCCCCGGCATCTAATAGACTCTAACTGCAACAGACAGGCTGTTTAACTATTGGAGTGTCAGGCAGAAATACAAGTTAAAAAAACACAACCCCCGCCTCTTTCCTCTCTCCTGGCCTGTCCACAGCCCAGAGCACCAGAACTGCTGGATCAATAGACGCCTGTTCTCTCAGTGGCAACTTGTGGAGAGAAAAATGGCTTCAGCTTATGATGTACTTTTTTGTCTTGTCCTGTTATTTGGTTTAACTGAAATGAAAGGGATTAATGAAAATGGCTTTGCAATTTACATATATCCTAATATAGCCTATTTGCTTCTTTTTGGCAGTAATCAAGACAAACTGAAGAGTGCCAAGGTTTATTGATGTGTTTTTCACAATTTGTGTAAAGGACTGGTCCAGGAATCCAAGAACTTGTTAGTGGTCAGGGTTAAATTTTCTTCAGAACAATGCTTATGT
This sequence comes from Centroberyx affinis, assembly GCF_046629955.1. NCBI lineage: Eukaryota > Metazoa > Chordata > Actinopteri > Beryciformes > Berycidae > Centroberyx > Centroberyx affinis. Next base: position 26,423 of record NW_027282008.1, read on the forward strand.
GTTCACGTGCATGGTTGTGCTGCTCAGCTTACTCCCCCAAGCTCCCTACAGTGTCAGACAATCAATTCCTGCTTGCCCTGCTTAGACCCTGAGGGGCACGACACACTGATCTGTTGATGTTGTTGTGTTTAGTGCCTACAGGAGCAGTAAGGATGGTGCACAGAGTACCGGTGGGATGCACCCAAACAGCCCTGATCCATGGCTCACCCCTATCTCATGCCCCCTGCACTCTGTGACATGGTGTTTTGGTGTACAGCTCCACTTTCCTTCTCCCTTCGCCTTTGCTCTCACTGCTTCTCTTCCCTCTCCAATTGGTGCCAGTGATAAATCTCATTTATGGCCTGTGGGCTGATTGGAGTGAGAGTGAAAAATGTGGAGTGGAGGAGGGTGGAGCTAGTAGTAGTGATATGGAGGGGGAGTCGGGGCTAGGTAATAGGGTTGATTTGGTTCGTGCTTTCCCAGAATCTGGCCTTCATTAGGTAATAGTTCATGTATTAAACATGGATGTTCAGTCAGAAGAGAATGAGAGAAGGAGTGACAGTGTTTGGAAATAAGTGGCCATAGTGTTCACTTTTACACTGTCAAAAGACACAAACTAGCCTGTTATGGTGGGCTTTTTTAGTCTCCCATGTCCCAACTAGTAGCCAGACCTGGAGGCTATGTGGATCTCTCCCAAGCCACATAAGAGCCCTGTAAGAGATGATTGAAATGCAGGAGAGCATGCCATGCTCTGGCGTTCCTCAATGCTCTGCCTTTCAGTTTGCTGTGGAAAAAGTGTGTCAACATCCTTCTGAGAAAAGCAAACATTGTGATTTCAAAATGGGACTGATCCAGGAAGGAAATATGAGAGAAATATTAGTGGCCACATTGATGGATGACTATGAATACCATGTGTGTCGTTGTTTCAGCTCAGATATAATCAGTCCTACGTGATAAAACTTAAAACATCCTTTGAGGTCTACCTTGCAACCTGGAGTGTAAACCTTATGGAGTAGTATACCTGGGAAAGTAGCGTGAGCGATATTTGCATATAGCATACATTCTAAGCACTCCCATGCGAGGCCACTGAAATAGATTTTTGCAAATTAGCTGCCATCTTTCATATTCTTTCTCATCACTTGTGAGTGCAAACTTGAGAGCAGAGGAGGTTTCTCTTCTGCTCTCAACAAAGCCTTTGTACACAAAGCTTTGAGATAATTCTTGTTGTAGATAATTCTGATTCTAGTTAGACTTGTTTTAGGAGTAGTTTATTTCCTTCCAAGATGTAAAATTAACACTAATCACAAGCCAAACTTGGTGTATTTTGTTATTGGCTAGTAAGTTTACATTCTTTGGAGATTCTCGTCTAATAACTATTTGTGCTTGTAAATAGCAGAAGAGCAATTTTTTTTTTAAATCCAGCAGTGGCCAGTAGACTAATGTCCTTCTTGTGTGTCTTTCCCCAGTCCTTGCACAGGCATATCACTGGGTGCCTTGTGGCCTATGGTATGGTGCAGTAAATATTTGGTGGTGAATACTTGTCATTCTTGTTTTCCACTGGATTGACACTAACTTGACCCTTCGGATATTTATTTTAAATTGTTTTTATGGAGAGAGAACATTTTGTTCATTACACAAATGGAGCAAGGAACATTATCTAGGTCTGTTGGCCTATTCCAAATCGCAGCTGGTCACGGCCAATTCAATTTAAGTTGAGCCCTGTGCCAAATCTTGCCCTGCTATGTCCTGTCCTATTACACATTTGCAAACTAGGCAGCTTTATTTGTCTTTAGTTACCTTTTGTCAGAGAAGGTTTCAGTTGACCTCAGATGGCATGGTCCAATTGGATTTTAAGTGTACTTTTCAAGTGGTTTTTCCCTAGTCTTCGACCAATGCTCCATACTTTCCGGGGCTATGTGAACCTGTGAGAAGATTTAATGGATTTGAGCCAGAAGAGAATGTTTGCATGCAGTCATCGCCTTAGTTTGGTCAGAGTTAGTATGAATCAGTTTAACTACACAGGAAGTCAGATTCCCTATGCAATAGATATCAGCGATAGAGTTCACTGGAATTAGTTATGATTTACATGTCAATAAGCACAGTAGCAAATTAAATGTACAGTACAGTGAAGACACACTGGCTTGGGAGCACCCTGCAGGGCTGTTATCTGGCATGGCTCCTTATGAGAAATGCACACACGTATGTAGTGTAAACATACGCACACACAATGCAGCTCCTAATGGGGAGATTTTCCATCCCCAAGGGAAAGGCTCAGCTTCACAGGAGCCCACAATCCTACGTTTCACGCAGGCAGGGCTTCAACAGGTCATATACAGTATGGAAGAAAAAGACACACACACACACAAAGTAGGTCTATACAATTCCATGCATGTGTACACACATTAAAGTGTATTTCACAGATGATTACAGCTCAGGATGTCAATAATGCCGCACTTGAGGCTAAGTGCTTTCACTGAATTTACTTACACTGAATGGGTTTTGACCCTTTTTGTTTTCTCTCCAAGTTCTGTAGCATATCCAGCCACTTCTAGATAGACAGGTTTTGAGAAGGAATTGTGTCTGACTAATTGTCTCCATGGTTTACTGACACTAGTTGTAGTGGTATTGTTCAAGAGTGTGACAGCAGCCTCAGTTGACCCAGTCAGCCAGCCAGCCCCCAGCCAAAGCCCACAGTTGAACTGAACTGAGCTGAGCATAGCTAAGTGGAGCTGGCACAGACAGACACAGAGACACAGACAGGCCCCCTGACTCTGGCCATGTGGTGCAATATTATTCTCACTCCTGCCAGTGAGGTGATGTCGAACAGAGTGGACTAGAGCACTATCTGGATTTGAACCCAGGCAGGGCAGAGTTCAGAAAACTTGATGGAAATCTGTCTCACAGGATTGCACATTCCTGTTTATTTTCACAACACCACAAATAACAATTACCCTATAAATAGCAGTGTTTCCTGGTGACTTATTTTGTAGATTTAAGGGGTGGAGGTAATTTTGGTTCTGAGATGGTTTGCTCCAGGGCTCAGGCCAGGATAAGTTCCAGTTTTAGGCAAGATATGTTTACATTGGGGAAAGATCTTAGCTAGTACAGAGACACGCAGACAATCTGCTTTTACCCATACTTTATTGTTTTTACATTGTCATGAACACATTGTGGGTAGAGTTAGACAATCAAGACCAGAGCAAAGTGGTGCCTGAACAAGAATCTTCTTTGTATTTACATTTTCTGGCTGTGGGATACATTTTCCAGCTGTGGGGGACCACCACAGCTAAATACAGAAACAGTGAATAGTCTTATAATGTGTTTTCAAACTAGGCATCATTGCAGCTACATTGCGCAGTCCAATTCAGCAGCCCAGATTTTGCCTGCTGCCCTGTTTTGTGATGCCGAAATGTGCATCTGATCGCTTTCGCCTGGCGTTATGACTGACTCTCTGAATAACCATGGCTGAGTGGGGGTTTTGGGTTCTGGGAGGCAGGGAGCCAGCAGCAGAATCTGTCTGGGGGTCAGACTGGGTGAGAGGCAACAGCAGACGCCACAGGCTAGCTCTGACAGGAGGGAGGGAGAAGGAGGGGTGAACATAGGGAAAGTCGGCTAGGTTGGGCAGAGCAGAGACGCACAGACATACAGTGGTCCAGCACTGGGTGACTAGAGAGAGGGGTTGTGATTAGAAATAGAGCAAGAGTAGGCTAACACTGGGAGAATAGAGAGATAGTGGTGGAAATATGCCTGGATTTGGCTATCACTGAGAATAGAGGGGCAGTGAAGCAGAAAGAGTTAACACAGAGAGAATATTGGGATAGTGATAGAAATGGAGAAAGAGTTGTCCCATCTTGGCATTGATAATGGATATCACTGTTACCACACTTGGAGAATAGAAAGTGCCAACATGGAAAGACTACATGAGTTGGGAAGTTGCTGAGTCAGAGAGAGATGGAGCAACAATACATGTTCAGAGAAGAAAGATAAATTCCCTGTCATTTTGATGGCTTTCATTTATTATTTCTTTCAAATTACAATGGCCTGATACCTTTTGTCTGTGAATGAGACCAAATAAATTTAGTTTTGATCTAGGACCCTGAGGGAAATTTGAACCACACGTATAATCCAATATGCAGCACTTCTTCCCTGCGTGTGTTGACTTTCCAGTTGGCTCATTTTCTTGGCCTCCAATTGCAATCTTTCCATATAAATGTTTAGTGATTTTGAGGCAAACTTTTGAATTGGATGCAAAAAATGAAAACATGAATAAGTGTGTTTTCATTAGCTGGGTTGAAACAAATAAATAGGTTTCCTAAATGGAGCTATGTGAGAAAACACATCCAGGAGAAATATGGTGAGAGCCTTTAGGCTACATCATTATTTATTTGACAAATTCATTTCGATCACTATTCATGGCATAATGTCATTTTTGACAAAATCTTTTCCGCCTCAAGCCTTTTGTGCAATCAGTAAATGTTCTCAAAAATTGCCATTTCCATTCTTCCTTTCTAATTGCATACATTGTACTATATAAAAATTCTTGGATGGAAACCCAGCTATTGTCTGTTCACCTAACTAGCAGTTGAACCAGAGCAATGACGGCATAGAGAGCCACATTCAGCCAGCATATGTCATCATCCTTCTGACTGTCCTGAGGAAATAAGATGACAGAGGAAAACAGGGCAAACAGGCAGTTAAGTGGATCCTTCTCTCTTTGATCTAGTCGGCCTTTGATCTATTTCTGGTGGGTGGTGGTGGTGGTGGTAGAAGTGGGGATAGATGGGTTAGCTCCTAGATGAGTGTCGTCAAGCCACTGTAAACCATTGTTTGTGATCTTTTTTTTTCTTCTTCTCTGCTCTTCTCTGCACCCCTTTAGCGTAGCTGTTAATTGTCTAACTCTTCTCTGCCCCCCGCCTCCCTTTTTTTTGCTTTTCTTTCCTCTCTGCTCTCCCACCGTCTCCTCGCGTGTCCCTTTCTTTATTTACCACAACAAAAGCATCCTCTGAGCCACACAGGCTCTATTAAGTTCCCCCTTTGTGGATAAATCACTTTAATGTCTTGATCAGCTGGTGTTTGTGGTAACAGTGATATTCATCATCAATGCCAGGATGGCGCTTAATAGCCACTTGGAGTGGGTTGATGAGAATCTAGTTAAGATGAATCGTTATCCCTTTTATAAGCAAATCTATGAACCTTGTCTTTCAGATAGGCCGGATCATTCAAATGACTGCCCCTTTTTTTGTTGTGTTCCTCTGTGCTGTCCCAGTCCAGAGACCCTGTTTGATAAATATTTGAACGGGCGAAATGCAATAACAACAGGCTCTTAAAACCCAATTTGTTTCCATTTCCCGGCTTTTGATAAGACAGCAGATTTGGTTACGCAGTCATTTGATCATTATTCTCTATCCAGTGTCCTGCCCTGTCACTAGGCTGTTCACAGTTCCTTTATGGTACTGTCTGTAATACTGAATGGAAAATTTGTGTGCGGGGGGGGGGGGGGGGGGGGGGGCTGATGGGTAGATAGGTAATGTCTATGTCTTTCCATGTATGTGCTTAAAGATGTGTGTTCATGCCATTTGTGCCTGTGTGTGTGTGTGCACAGAGGCAACTGTGGGCCTTTTGTGTTGAAAAAGGTGCTGATTAATAATGCAGGCTGTTTTGAATGACAGAGCCCTGTGTTTCCCAGGGAAGTAACTTGTTCCTTTTATGAATATTTAATCACAGTAACTAATGAATCCAGCCAGTCTAGGCAATCATAACCAACTAACAGCCCCCCTGCTGCTCTGGTATAAAGCAGCACGGCCCTGATCATTTCTAACCTGATTACTGATGAGGAGAGATGCTGATGGAGGTAATGAGTGACTGTGGCGCACTGGAATGAATGATTGTTGTCAGTTGGCTTGTCAGTACTGAAGACAGATGCAGAGAACTAAAGGACAGGAACGCCAAAGGTTTGCCCTGTCATGTGAAGTGTGTGTGTGTGCACATACGTACGTGCATGTGTTTAAACGTGACAGCTCTGTTGCTTCATACTTCGTATCGGCCATCCTCTCTCTTTTTCTGTGATACTGTGTGTGTGTTTCCTGGCCTCCGAGTGTTTGTTCTTTCCACTCCCCGCCACAAGGCGCTGATTCTGAGAAGGTGGTTAATAAAGATGAAGCGGAGCTGTGCGTTGAAGGATTTTCTCTGTGCCTTAAGAAGGATTTAATGCCAGGCCCCAAAGAGAGAGCAATAAGAAGATGAGTGTGCCTGAGAGTGAGGAGTGAGGAAATACATGTGAGAGGTGGTGAGGCCGTGCTTGTCAGCAGTATAGAGAGATGAGGTTCAAAGAATGAATCTAGGCTGCAAGCCCTTGATTTTTCTGTTACAGAATAGAGTAGAACTTGCTTCTCTCCTGCACAGTTATCCTTCCTGGCCACTGGCAAGGGAAATTAAGTCATGGGGTGAGACAACAGAAAGCAGGACAATCATCATGCTCCTGTATATATTCTATATTTTCTCCCTAGCTTGTATTTCTTTACTTAGCACTTTTCTGTCATGCATGATCATTGTAGGGACACAGGCACTTGTAAGTGACATTTAGCTAAATGCCTAAAATGTAAATGTTTTTTGTAAAATGATAAAGTGAAGGAAACTGTGTCCCTGTCCTTATCCCATTTCTGCATGTGTATGCAGAAATAATTTCAATGCGGGGTATGTATGAGTGTGAGACCATGCGTAAATGCTCCACATTTGTGTGTGTATTCATGAGCAAGACTGCACACACGCAGGGCAGGATGGTGGTCCTCCTCGTGAGCGTTTAGCCGTGACTTAACGGCTTAAGGAAGTCACACTTCCCTGGATGACTTCCATGTGCTCCGGCAGGCACTGACAGTCAGCGAGGCCACCACCAAACAACCAGAGTCATCACTACCAGAGACTATGCTTAACCTCTCCCCTGATGTGCTTGCAAGCACATGTTGGATGCTGCAACTAACAGCATGGTAAACACACATCTTGTGTTTTTTGAAGTGACAGGCGTGCTGCTTGTTAACCTCTGCCTGGCTGGCGGACAAGCACAGAGAGTGAGTCACACAGCCAAGGGGAAGGAACTGGCCTAGAATCTGCCACAACACAGGGAATACTGTTTCTAACAGCACATATGCCTCAAAATATCACCATGTTTGCTGTCCTACTTAATTGCATGGTCTCTGAGCCTTGACAACCTTTGTTCAATGCATAGGTTTAGGTCTGCTTGTTGCTAACTCCTATATTTTTTTTTTTTTTTTTTTTTAATATTTTACAATTGTACGAAATAGCCTAATCTTCCTGCCCTTTGCCTTTGTGTCGGGCCACCCAGAGAGAGGGAGATGGAGAGAGAGAGACACATGGGAGGGGGGTCTACCAAAACCAGCAGTAGCCTCTGAAGCAATTAACAGATTACGCTGCAAGAGAGAGACACACATGCCCCTAGTATCCTTAAATACCTCCCCCCGCACCCCCGCACCCCCACCTCTCCCTCTCTCTCTCGCTCAAAGACCTACTGGCCACTGCAAGCTTGCAAGCTTTAAACCGCTTAATAACAAAAGGTCAGGATTTCAGTATTACTGTCTTATCTCCAAATGGTTCCGGTACTCTCCAGAATAGTAGCCATACACATTTTGCATAGTAGTCATGCTAAATCCAGATATCGACTAGTAGTAAACAGACATTTTTAAATAATCAAGCATGGGTAGAAAATGATTTCCTCATTGGTTATGTGTGTGCTATTTTCTGCTGAATGAATGACATCCCCCTTGTGTTTACCCTCCCACCAATGCGCCCCATCGGCCATGTCTCACTCTCACTCTCTCTCTCTTATTTTCCCTCTTTCCATCTTCCCTATCTCCCACCCTCTCCTCCCTACCGCTTGCTTTCTCCATCGCTCCCTCTGCCCCTCTCTGTGGAGGTTAGCGCTAGCAGGGAGTTTTTCCTGTTTTCCGGTAATGAGAGGCCTTACAGGAAGGGGACATCTGGGACTACTCTTATAATGATCAGTATCGATTGTCCTCAGAGACTTGCTGGGAGGGGTTTGGGGGCGGGGGCTGGGGCGGGGGCGGGGGGGGGGGGGGGGGGGGGGGGGGCAGACACCTCCCTGTTGCTAGGAGACACTAACCGGTGGTTGGCACAGCTACGGGTTGGTAGGGGGAGCGGGGGCTACTGTGGGAAGAAGATGCGGGAAAGACGTTATACTGGGAATCAATCCCAGAGTGCAAGAGGGATGATGGAGTGAGAGAGGGCGCTTCCACTGAGGCTAATAAGGAGAAGACCTGAGATTGTTGTTTTGTCAGTTGTCACACTCACCGATGAAATCATTCCTGTCTGCTGAGGAATTTATAATCTCTCCCAGACCACCCACTCCCCATGAAAACACACACCCCTTGCAAGCTATATATCAACTGTCATACTCACTCTGCTCTAGCTACCTCTAGGCTCATGTTGATCATCAGTTGTTTCACCTGCAGCCCTCTGAGAAATCATAAATGGGGTCTCTCATGTGACATGAATACATTTCTGAGTTGGTATTTCCCTAAGTGTGTTCCAAGACCACCGTGGGTCTGTTTTGCTTCTATGAGCTTTGACCAAGGATGAGCTCGACATACGTGGCAAGATATTTGAGAACCTCCCATGCTTCCAAGGCTGGAGCGTCCTCAGGGTGTTAGCTGTATGTGCTGTTCTGCAAGGCGACACTTAACAGAGCCTCACAAGGCCTCTATTCACACTCCCCGTCTGCCCTGATCTGCCTTGCTTTCCTGGCCCTTTCCTCATCTGATCCTCAGAGGCTGCAAGCTGCCCTTACATATTCAGACAATATCCAATATCCTACTGGCTTCCCCCCTCCCAATATAGACTGCCCGAAGGACCTCCCGCCTTGTATGGCTGGATAGTTTGCTGGCTGGTTCTTTGGACTGGGCTTCCCCACATGAGATTTGCAGCAATATCACACTGGCAGCCTGGGAGTAAAATGGCCTCCCTTTGTATGTGTGTATTGGCTGAGTGGCGAATATCTTGGGTCAGGTCTCTCTCTCTCCCTCACACGTACACACACACACGCAAAAACACACAAAGGCCTTCTTATTTAGACCCTCATGAACTCTATTAGGATTTATTACCTCAGCTTTGTCCCCAGTGAACACGTCTGGCCTATGTTCCAGATTGGGGGAGAAAGAGGTGGAGGAAAGAATGGAGGAGGGGAGAGGAGAAGGAAGGTAAGGGTTTGATTAGTGTGGGGAGAGGGAGTGTGATTGACGTTACACAGACATGCATTGTGGAGTGCTGAGAGGTTGGATTGATTCAGCGGTCAAACTGGAGAGGGCCGATAGAGGTGTGTGGCATATTTGCTAAAGCTTCCAGTCTAGAACTGCAGTTAGTAATGCTTTTAGATATTTGTTAATAAATCACTGGTTTGTTTTTCAATATGTCTGAGAGAACCAGAAACTGATCTGTTGTCCTTGTTTTTGATCATACAGTCAAATGCACACATAGGACAGTGAGCTGCACACTTCTTCTAATTAGTATTTCCATCAAATTATGAGTGTTGGGCAGCAAAAGTACAGACTGACAGCTTTTGATTCAGGGTAATTTGGCCCCTGTGTGAAACCAGAACATTGCAGGTCATTGTGGTCAGTTCCCCAATTACAGGGGAGCATATGTAATTTATGGGACAGATTAAGTGATTCAAGTGATCATGTTAACTTAGTCTTTAAATTGTTCATTATATTCATCATTCATTTTACCAAAATAGATTTATATTTCAAGAAGAATTTATGTCACCTACTATCTTTTCAAAAAGTACCATTATTTGCTCAATCATTTTATCAGTCATTATTTCAAAAGGTAATGTTATTTTTGGAATGAACCTTTTTATTTGTTCCTGAAATCATTTTATGTGATAACCAATTCAAGCTTGTGGCCATTCCACCTTTTTTGTATGATTATCACATAACAAAAGGGTCAATGATAAAATTTAAAAAAGGACAAAACAGGAAAAGTAAAAAAGAAGAATAAACAAAAGTAATAAAATAAGCGATAAAAAAGACTAAAATCTTTGTTTGATATCCTCTGCAAAGTAGTGCTTTGCCATCGCCCGCATCGTCAGATAGTTGCTACCCCACAGTACGTTTGTAAGGTAAAGTTGGCCCAAAACCTGAGAGCCCCAGCCACCAATCTCCAGTTACAAAGAGGTCACTGTTGCACAGCTTTGCAAGCTGATTTTCCAATCAAACTGTAGGAAAATTAGCTAGGAAGAATCCCACTGTTCAAGCGGCCCTTTGTGACTTGAGGCATGGTAATAAGAGGCCCAGCATGGAGCCGCTTCACTGACTCAGGCCTGGACTGTTATCCAGTCACTGATAGTACTATTGTCACTGTACCGGAGAAAGGGTTTTGTGACTACATGTAAACTTTATTAATGACTTATTCTTTTAAGGTTTTGCAAATACTTGTTCTCCCCTGTAGCTGGGGAAACTCAGGGAATAGCCTGCACTGTTCTAACATAGGAGTAATACCTGTTGAATGTAGAGGTCAACTAATTTATCAGTTGGACTGATGAATTAGGGCCCATTAGTGCTTTTTTAAAGGGTCAATAATAGATAGTAGATGTAACTGTTGATTATGGCTGGTCACACTTTATGATGGTGGAAATTAATAATAGTGTTCAGCTTGAGTGTATCAGCATTTTGTTCCTTCCTGCCAAATGATTTAAGGACCACGATGGAACGTTCTTCAACTTTATTGTGTTATCCGGTAATAATTTAATGCTGTTTGCTTGTTGGCATATTGCATTTTCACTTGTCAAATGAACAGAGACCAGAAAGTGCACACAATTAGTGCTGACAGTCTGATATGCATCTTTCATAGTGAAACACAAATTAAATTAGTCTGCAGCAGCAAGGACCAAGTTGAGCCACTTATGATTTTGACTGTGTATTATAATGTCAAAAAACAAAATATATCCAGTGTTCCACTATAGGTTAACATTGAGCTGCTCTCCCTGGGAATAGACCTGTTCATCTCCAGCCCAGGCCAATCGTTCTGATTGTCGGCCTCCTACAGTGAGTGTAATGAGTTCTCTGACGGATGAGGAACCTTCAGTGATGTCAGATGACATACAGCTAATGAGGGCTGTCAGTCAGAAAGTATGAGCTCACACTCTGCATTACAAATAAGCTCTGAATTCAACTACATGGTGTGTGTGGACAAAGGCAGCTAGAATCAGTCTTGAAGTTACAGACAGACCAATTATTTCTCTAATTGGGTTCATATGTTAAAAATAATTGGATTTAGCCTGTGTTCAGTTTTTTAAATTAAAAATTTACATGGCACATGAACTGTTTTTAATAGCCTTTGATAATGTGTAGCTCATCTGTTGTGCAGTGTAGGCCCATTCTTGCAGCTTTTTTTTGTGTTGAATTTATGTCTTATTTAGGGCACGAGCAGCATTTTGGGGCTACTTTCCCCCCCACTTTGAATATGGATGTTATCTAAATGAAGTGAGATAGGCCACTCTCTGATGTTTGTGGTACTGTTGCCTTCATAGTTCCCCTTGCTGATTTTCAGTCCAGATAAGTCTTGTAAGTGTAGCCTTTGCTATACTTGATAGTTCTTGCACATATTGTTATACACCTCTCCCAAGATTTGTCTTTGTTATATTGGTTTATTGGAAAACCTGTCTGCAACATTTCTGATGTTTCCCTCTCTCCATTTTTCTTTATGTCCCTCTCCCTTTTCTCTCGCCCCTCTGTCCTCCTCAGGTCATGGAGAGCATTTGCCATTGCTAGAAGTACTCACTCAGACACAGCCAGCTTGTGGGTGGTGGTCGGAGGGTGTGTAGCCTAAGTCAGCTGGTGGTCATGTGTGAAGCTGCGGTCTGATGCCCACCCTCCCCTCAGCGCTGGCCATGGACGGGGAGAACTACCTGCATCCAGAAGGCCCTCAGCTGGACAGCAGCTTGTTCCCTGTGGCCTCCTCTAACATGGAGGTATGCAGAGGTGTTTTCATGTGCCTTCATTTAGGTCCAACAGTCATACTCGCTTCACTTCCCTAGGTCGTCATCTTCTAACAGAATCACCTCCATGTGCCTGATCTATGAATTGAGTGCAGATCTTATTTTTGATTGCATATCTGTGCAAAGACAACAGCAATAGAGAAGCGCCTTTTATCACAACCCATCACTTGATAAGAGGCAAACAAGTCCCTCAATGTATCTTCAGCTAATCTACTTTACCTTTTTCATTTCATATTTTTAACTTAGGCTAAGTGTTGCGTCCACTATGGCTTGGCATGCTCTTGCTTTGTGATTTGTTGAATAAGTTTATCTCATTGGTTTAAAATGAAAGAACCTTTTGAGTTGTGCTGATGAAACCAAGGAATATCTTAGCAGTCCTTAAACTGTTTATTCAAGTGTAGGCACTAAAGTACAAAACAGTGTGTGGGTTTGCACTCCAGGATGTGACACTGATGCACCACAGGTTCTGCAGTGTGAAAGCTGAATTAGGTTGAACTGATTAGGCTCTCTTAGCCCTCTGTCTCATGACTGTCATCATGTCTAATGGCTCTTAAACTCTACCTGAACCTAAGACACAAACAGTGGCCCCTATGAATTTACTATTTGACATCTGAGGATTGATGCGTGACGTCTATGCAGCAGGACAGTCATCTAGAGATGTGTAACGTACTGATAAAGGAAGTGATTTCTCAGACTGATATTCTGGTAGTGAGCGCTGAGTGCAGCTGCTGATTTAATTCAGATAATTCATTTGCATCACTGTTTAGATGAGCATAAATATTAAGAGATTTTACAATTACACTGGATCTAGATTGAGTCAGCTTTCTTTCTGTCATCAATTGTAGGTGCTTTGTAGTTCTCAAGACCCTGTGGAGCAGATATATGGTTTGATTTTAACTTAATAGTGTTATACTTCTTTTTCACTGTAGCAGGTGGTAAAATGCACTGGTCTGGTGGTGGTGATGGCATTCTTTTGCCCCTAATTTAGAAAATATCACAATTTTGATAACAGGTCATTTCCACCTTGGATTTAGTTGAAACATCACTAGAGAGAAGAACTTTTGTTTTCCACGTTCTAACATTATGAGTAGGCTCTATTGCACTTACGATGTTCACAGTCATAATGTGTCACCGTGTATTTTCCTCTGTGTCACAGATTTGCATTTTCTTGTGTGTTCTAGAGTTCTATGTTTGCCTCCTCTGGTTCCTGGGGATCCTTCTCTCAGCAGGCTGGATACAGCATACACTGCCCTATGCAATCTGGAAACCAGTAAGTTCATACACACACACACTCATGCATTGACTTTACACTGCATTATAACATCTGGAAATTAGTATGTTTCAATTATTATGTTATACACTGTACAGTATAGACATAGTGAGTATTAAGTTACTTTGCACACAGCATACTAGTTCAGACAGGGTGGATTAAGGTTAAAGAGACTCTCCCGTAACCGAAAGGTCACATGTTCAATCCTCTCAAGAGCCAATATGTCCATCAATTGCCACGTGTCATGTCAGTGTGTCCCTTAGCAAGACACTGGAGCTCTACCTCCTCACTCGTTCTTATGCCGCTGTTCCACCGCATGGTACTGGCTCAACTGGCCTCGACTCGACTCGACTCTACTCGCTTTTGGTAGTACCTTGGTTTTCCACTGCAGATAGTGCCCCCTCAATGTGCCCCACCCCCCACAACTGGTCGTCATAGCGACGCCGTGACGCCGCATGAAACGCGACACACAAAACAACAATGGAGGATATCGAAGCGATGGTGTTCTTGATTGGTGTTCTTCTCGGTATGTGGCTGTTAGTCACAGCAAGGAAACAGATTTTATTTCAGAAGAGGCTGAAGGCAGCAAGACAAAAGACTGCTCTCTGGTTGCTCAAGGCGACGCAAGAGGGTAAGCTAACCTGGTAGCTAACGTTAGCATATATGTCCTGTGTCGCGATGACGATTCTCTCTGGCCAGTCGGTAGTTGCAGTGTTTTCACGTCACCTTTTGGTATCGCCTCAGCTCGCTCGCTGTCACCAAAAAAAGTACCAGGTACCAGGTAATATGGTACCTGGTACTTGCCCAACGGAAAACCAAAAAAGTAGAGTGGAGGTGAGTAGAGGTGAGGCGAGTAGAGTCGAGTCGAGCCGGTACCATGCGGTGGAAAGTGTAAATGCAGTGCTTCTTATTACACCCTCTTATTCACATTGTATCAGGATGTTGGATTGTCTAGTGGATCACCTCCCATCCTCTTCTTCATTGTTTATTTGTTTGTCGGTAAGCATCTGTTTTGGTCACTCTAATGCAGATGTGAACCCACACTGTGACACAAGGAGCCGTGTCATTTACAGGAAAGTTCATAACAAACTGTAACGGTGTTCAGTGGGTCAGTGCTTGAACTGCCTGAATGCAAATTATCGATCACCATTTGATCTCCATTTGTGGCCAATGATTGCCACTGTTCATTTAGTAGATTCTGATACCCATATCAATATGGCCAGATAGAGTGTAACTTTTAAACTGCCTTGAGAAGTAGCTAATGTCCTTTGAATCTCCTGAACTAATTTTGAGGTATATTGAATTGTGTTTGATTTTGACTGGTGCAAAACTTCTTTTTGTCCTACTTAGGCAAATATTATGTTGATTGATTTAAGAGAATATTATTACACAGTACACGTAAAGGATTCTTCACACCTAGACTGACCTAGTGTGGCCCATTGTTTTGCATGGACACTGACAGTTCTGTCATACATGAATTTTGCCCTGACTCTGAACCACCAGTGACAGTCTATAAATGTAACTACGTTTTCTTTGTACTTCTTGTTCTTAGTGTTGTGCTTTTGGCAGCACACTATTGCTGGCCTCATGCTTTTGAAACCTGGGGGTGGCATTCAAGTTCCTTTATTAGATCTCCTTCATTTCCTGTAGCGGGTGGCCTGGCGTCAGCCTTACTAGGGGGATTAATCTCAACATCTGGCAACCCGGCCCTGATCCACGACCTCACTGTCGAATGAGAGGTGTACCCTGTTTGTCCCTTTTCTCCCACACTAGGTGTGTGTGTGTGTGTGTGTGTGTGTGTGTGTGTGTGTGTGTGTGTGTGTGTGTGTGTGTGTGTGTGTGTGTGTGTGTGTGTGTGTGTGTGTGTGTGTGTGTGTGTGTGTGTGTGTGTGTGTGTGTGTGTGTGTGTGTGTGTGTGTGTGTGTGTACTCCTGTGTGTAATTCAAAGACTGTGTATGTGTCTCTGCAAACAATATGAGTATGTGGGTGGAATTTGGGATTTCTGGGTGTCTGTACTTCTGCATATCTGATTTGTGTTCTAGGGTTTTCCCTGCATAATGGGTTATAATTTCGAAGTTAAAAATTCAAACACCCATGTACTTAAAGACAAGATGTCCCATATTTCTAAACTGACTGCTTAATTTAATCATCACCAAAACTAGGTGTGATATTCAACACAGCTCAGGAAGTGTTTGTTCCACTAGTTGTATTGTTTTCTGTATTGTTCTTGCTCTGTGTGTGGTGTTTCTGTGAAAGTTCATACAACAGATGACGTGAGAGCATGCTCTGTGGTTTCAATTCAGTCAAAGTGGAATTTGCTGGCATCAAGCCTGCTTCTTCAAGCCCCTCACCTCACTCTCTTTCTTACTAAGCACAATTATCATGATCCCTCATGAATGTGTATGTGGCTTACACCAAGATGACTGTCTAATACTCTGTCTTTGATTGGTGGTCAAAATATTCTTTTGGGACTAAGCCAAACTTCGTTATTGTGCTGTGGATGCCCACATCTAGCCAGAACAGTACCCTATGGTATGAATAAGGCATGAATTTAACACAACTCTCTTCTCTGTGTCAATAAATGTACTGACCTGGCAGACAAGGCATCTATTGATTCCCCTCATCAGAATCAGGACTCCAGAGTTTGACAGTTTTGGTTGCATTTTGCGATATGTTTTTTTCTTTGGTCTTATCAGTGCGACCAAATAAACCCACCCAGGTGTCTGAAAGGAAAAAAATACTCAAGGAATGTTTTGTGTTTTCTAAAGATTACTAATTAAAGGCTAGCCCATTTCAGAATGGCAAAGTTGTTAGAGCTCTGTTCCATGTGGATGAACACACACACTACCTCGCCCTGAGAATCTTTTTTTCTCCTTCATTCAGTTCAGTTGTTCTGACATCCAGTCAGGTGCTTTTTCACGTGACTCAATATTGCCTTCGTCTTTTCTTCCAAGATCAGCAGGCTACATATCTGGCCGCTGCTCAGTGTATTCGAGTGTCTCTGTACAGTTGGGAGGTAATTGATTGAATCAGAGAGCCCTCAGTTGTCTCCTCACGTGGCTGCTCTGAACAAGCAGAGGAGTGAATTGATCACATGACCCCAGTGAAGAGGAAATGTGAATGAGCCTGTGACCAGCGTTCTGTTTACACACATGGATGCACGGACTGGCTCGCTCACTCATTCGCCTCCGCACAGAGGAAACTCTTCACATCAATAGTGATGTAGACGTTTCTGAGACTTTGACTACGTCGGTTCAGCAGAGCAGGGATAGGCAGTTTGTGTATATGTGTGCGCATCAGCAATGGCTGGTCACTAGTTTTTGGTAGTGTTTGGCCTCCCCCCACACAGCTGAGCTTTGGTGCTTGTTCATGCCAAGTAAATAATAAACAGCCCACGACCCGCTTCCATCATTAACAATACTTTCTAAGCATGTCTTGTTTAGATCTAATTGACTGTAATAAACCGTAAATTCTCAATCTTGAAGACCCAAATGGCACCCTGTATTTCAGATTAACATGGCTTTTGTCAAATAAGCCCACATTACATTGCTTGGCACTGAACATCCTTGCCTTGTTATAAACCACATTCAACAGAGTTGAAACATTAGAGCTTCCTTCTCTTACAGTTTTCTTTTAGAGGCAACACCAAATGGAATGCAGTTGAACGCTTTTGATATTCCAACTCCACAAGTTGGTTTGCCCGTCTGCCCGCCTTCTCCGCCTTAGTCACAGCTGATACTGCCTACAGCCAGACTAGACTGAAAGGTGTGCCAGTATTGTGAGTCAAAGTGAAAGCCCATTTATTGTACAGTGTTGATGGGCTGAGACTGATACATCCATGGGTGTGTGGCATTGCTGGTTCTGTGTAAACAAGAGGTATTCCAAGGAAACGCTGTAGCTGTTTGTAGGATTGGGTGTTAATGTTTGTTGCCTTCTGTTGCCTTTTCTTAGGAAATTCAGGTAACTCTTGAATAAGCATCCTTGTCTTTCTGTGGAAATAGCTATGATACTGTGTGCCTATCATTCAGACCATGACATGTCTCCACACTGAATTGTAATGCATCCTGTCTGTTATTAAGTCATATTGTGGGGACCTGTTTGAATTAAAGAACATTTGTATTGCATTTGCACTGCCTCTGCTGCTTGCTTGAACACACAGGCAAGAAAGCTATTACAGAGTGGTCAGCCCGGAGCTGAAAGAAAATGGCTTATTTATTTATAGTTTCTTTCTGAACTGTTAGAAAAGTTGCATATAGATTAGATTTAAAATTAGAATCTGTTTAACTAGAATTCATTGCCTTTAACTCTTAAAACTGCACATAAAGGAAAAATCCACTAACACTGTTAAAAACAGCTGTTCCTGATGTACCTTTCATTCCTGCATCCATTTTGTTGTTTGGTGGTGTCTTTTACTTATTCCCGTAGATACTTGGCCAAATGTAGATGACACAGCGTCATGTTGAGATATTTCCAGAACAGTTACAATGGAGTTTCTTAGGAGAATAATTTTCAGCTATCTAAAACATCAACACTAAACGTCAGGTTTTGGTATCAGGCCCTCAGAATGAAAGAGTGATGGAGAGATACCAATTTCTCCACTGACCGTAGCCTCAATAGTGCCTCAATAGCCTCAATATTACTCAATACTTTTTGTCAACTGTAAATGACTATAACTATTGCCCTAAAGTAAAGGGATATTTAGTGATATTAATTTTTCCATCTTCAATAACTTGTAAAGCAAATAAGTAAAACCACATTGATAAATATATTTGTGATCGCTAGAAGAGGAAAAACAATTTACAACCACTGGTTTCAATATTGGAGAAAATCCATCCACAGAATATCCAATCCAAACAATGTCAAGCTAACTTTACTTGGGTCATGTACAAGCCACAGCTAAATGGAACAAGTGCGCTGCCGTCCTCTGGGTGTTGTCAGAAGGTATTCTGGGAAACGGAAGAAATCTCTAACTGCAGTAGAAGTAGACAAGGCAGGTTGAGGGAAAGTGGTTTCAACAAAGGAGGTAAATTACAACACTTCTTCACAAAATAACTCCTTGAATAACTAATGAACATCACAGTTTGATGATAACAATGCAACAGTATCTGAGGGTGGAATTTTTTAAGGGGAAATTTCTCTTTCTCTTTAACGTGAAGGGGAAGCTTAACAGCTAAATCTGTATCCTTGTTCAGTGTCATACACATATTCTTTATCTGCTGATACAAACTGAAATTTAAGCTGATGTGTGTCTGTACTGAGTGATATATTTAAACTGTGAATGTTGTCACAGCACTACCATTAAATTAACAATTACTAATCTACATTTTCTTGTTAGTTAGCTCTACATATTTGATTTTATCAGAGGGATTGCAATTTCTACCCTCATTTAAAATCAAGTACTGTAGATATACCTAAAGGCAGGTTATGCTTATTGTATTATGATGATGGAATATAGTTCAAACATTTAAGTTCAAAGTCCTAAATATAAAGCTGTAAACACACCTATCAGGAAATCGCTCATTCAAAAAAGTACAGTGATAAAAGTCATGCTAGCCAGTTCCCAAAGGAGAACCTTATGGCTGAAATAATCAGTGAAGTAAATAAAATTTAATATCCTACCCAACATGAATGAACTACGTCTCTGGTAAAACTACAGGACAAATATCTGCAAAAATGCACAAAGAATTTTAACTTTCAGCATCATATGCAGTTTTGTCAAAGAACAGATTGTTTTTTCCAAGCCCTACAGTTCTGTTCAGAAATGTTAAATCGCACCACTGATTGGGTGGCTCTGCCAAGGGCTTACTAACAGCCAGCCTAGCATTCTTCTGTCAAATTGGCTGTCCCACAGTCTAAAAACTCCCACTGATGGAAACCAACTGACTAGCTGCACTAAAAATGAGACTGGACAAATGCCTGGCTAGTATGTTTTAGCCTTAAATAAGAGATTGCAAACCCATAACAAGGTTCAAATGATGATCTGTACACAGCTACAGTCTGAGTAGTCTGGGAAGGCTGCACAAACAGTAAGTCAATCAGCTCTGTTGGCTGGGAGCCCCTAACCAGCTTTGTGTTGTTGGAAAGCTGCTGATGCCGGGCTGCCAAGACTTCTGCTGTAATAATATCACTGTCATATCAGCGTTGGCTAAAGGGCTAGGAAGGGGATTTCCAGTGTAGATGATTCTTACCAGCCACAACACTGTGACCTTTCTGGCAGTAGCGTGAGTGCCAAATAGATTATGTACCAGTGTATGATCACATGGCCTTTGTTTATTTTCAGCAGTCATCATTATTAGAATAGTTCATCTGCCCTTTTTTCACTACATAGTCTGTTTAGGACTTTGCAAAAGAACTTTATATTTCAAACCATTTTTGCTTGGTCATGCAATGGTTATGTAAAATAATGGCTTTCAAAAAAGGTTTTTGATTTAACATGAAAATGTATTTTTTCAATCAGGCAAATGATTACTGGTCTGCTTATCTTTTATGTTTTATCTACTGGTGTTTTAGAGAAAGTAAAAGCCCAAATAACAAATTTGCTGTTTACATTAGAGCCAAGTGAAAATTGTAGTTAAACAAAAGATGACCTGGTGATTTTTTGAAAATCAGCTATTCACCAAAAAAAATGAACATAGGTGCTGACAAATGCTGAATTTCGCTATATGTCATATGGAATAGTCATTGAAATGTTTTGGAATATGTCAACAAAAATCATAGCAACCACGTTTTCATACACTGATTTAACCTTCAGATTAGGGCTCCCTTTTCATCCTATTGGTGTCTTTTGAACTTAAATCAATCAAGTCAGTCACGGGGCCAAATCCTATGAATAGCTTTGGCCAAGCTCAAACCCTCTGAGCCTGGAACACATGGGACTGGGAGAGAGAAACGTGGGACTGTGCTGTGCTGGTCCCACAGTTGCCAAGTTTTAGTTTTGCTTTCCTTTTGACTATGCAACCACCACTGTCAACACATAGGTTATCATCTTATGATGTCTGTGACTCAGGAAGAAACTGAAAACACCAGAGGTTGTTCTTGAGAAATTTCCATTGCCCATTCGTTGGATTTTAAAGCAAGAGATGGTTAGAGAACCGCATTGCCGGGGAGAGCAGGCGACCGGTCAGTCACATGAAGTCTAGAGCCCAGAGAGGGTGGAGTGATGTCTCTGGATTTTTGTGGAACACTGACAGTGGACGAGGGAGCATGGTCGGTATTGAGGAAGGGTGGCCCACTTGGATCTTGGAACTAGAAAGACGGTATTAGCTGCTCTTGCTGTCCTATTTAATTTCCTGACTTTCTGGTGTTCTCTCTCTCTCTCTCTCTCTCTCTCTCTCTCTCTCTCTCTCTCTCTCTCTCTCTCTCTCTCTCTCTCTCTCTCTCTCTCTCTCTCTCTCTCTCTCTCCCTCTGTCTTTTTCACCCCTCTCCCCCCCTTTCTGCCTGTCTTTAGATACTTGGTTTCAGTGTGTCCTTGACAGTGTGTGTTGCTACTTGGTTTCTTGCCTTTGAGCTGTAGCGCAGGCCTGGTTGTTGTTGCTGTTATCTTAGGTCTGCTGTGCAGCTGATAGGTGAGATCAGTGGATGCTGGTCTAGAAAATGATACATTTCCTAGTTTCTTGGAACAGTAATAAGAGTCTTGTTTTTTCAATTTCTAAGATGTGGCAGCAAGACATAAGCATACAAAATAAATGTAGAGCATGTTTTGAAAATAAGTTGTACATATGTTCCTTTATCAGGTTTTTTTAGGCAGCTTGAGTTTATACTTAGGAGCATTTTCTGCTGACATAAGGCACTGTACAACGTTGTGTGCAGCTTAGTGCACCATCTTTGTTTGATCAGGAACAGATTAAACCAAAATAGTAAATGTCCCAATCATTCATGTTCACTCATTGGATTGCTGTGTATTCTCTTCAATTGTGGTCTGTGCATTCCCCGGTATTACACACTCAATTAAGAAATTAAGAGTAAAAGTTATTTTTAAGATTGTCACATTTTTGCCTTGGTTGTACAGTTCATAGTAGAGTGAAGTTGAACTTGGCTGAAATGGTTCGACTAGTTCGTTTTTTCCGCGAACATTACCTTTTTTTTTTTTTTTTTTTATAAGAACCTGTCGAAAAGTAGTAGTAGTAGTAACAACTATTGTAATGGGAGGGTTGATTCCAAATCCTGGTGAATATTCTTGTCTCACAAAAAGTGTAAGTGTGGATAAATGGTAAAGGTTTGTTCATGTTACTAGTTATTGGGTAATCCCTGTCCTTTCTTGTAATATCCAGATGGTTCTCTGGCCTGAGAGTATTCAAAAAATTTGGTGAAATCTGAAAATGTATTTTTTTTTTGGTTCTCTGGTTGTAACCATACAACATCAGCAAGATTTAGCCAACGCCAAGTGAAGTGGAGTCTAATTAAACTTAAAGGAAAATTGCACCCTTGGATGCTCTATGTGATACACTATGTGGTATCAGTTAGATGTCATCAATTTATAATGTTATTTTGTGATGAAATGTTGCAGTTTACACTTTTGGTGTACACACTTTCCCTCAGCCTGCCTCATCTAATTCTACTTAAGTTAGTGATTTCCTAAGATTGTTGTTGTAGAAAGTGAATGCTACTGTACATAACATCTGTTGAGGTTCCCTTGAACAAAACACTTGACCCCCAGCTCTGTAGAAGACTGTGCTTGTACTTGGCAGCTCCAACTTGTGAACGGTGTAAATGTATGAGTGTGAAGCACTGCGTTGCTGGAGAAGAATGTGTGTCAACTTTCCCTGGATAAATAGCAATTAAAAAAAAAAAAAACTGCCCTCTTCTCTCTTCCCAGGCAATACCACTTGAACAGCAGCACCACCACCACTCCGGATGTGCACATGGACATGTACTCGGGATTCCCTGACGTGGACTTTTCCGGCCTCAACCTCCCCAGGAATGGAGACTTCTCCCAGGTTGGTTTCATATTATGGCTGTGATTTCACTTGGCGTGTTCGCATTTGCACAAAAAAATGCAGACAAATTGAGTTCACTTTAATGGCTGCAATGAGCCAGCGTGAAAACAGCCACACACACGCACACTCATGCACCCAAATACACCCAAATAGATGCGTTGGCACACACATTTTCACACATTCTGTCTGTCTCTGTCACTTGGGAAGGACCATACATCCCACCCATTCCTTTCATCCCGTCCTCCATGTGTTTTCAGCTCAGCTTAGTGTACCATACAGCAGCCTGATTAAAGCCTAGCGTTGTCTAGACGGCAGCTACAGTACCTGCCCTGTTCCTGTCAAGGCGTGTCATTAATAAGGCACTATAATTTAACAGCCTTCTAGTTGGCCAGTCTGCCTCTTCAGAAATCAGTTAAGTAAACCCAGAATGTCTTTGTAATCTTCAGTAAGGCCTGGAATTATAATGGGATCCATGAAATTGGCTACATGACTGGAGAGTTTTGGAGGTGTGAGAATGCTCTTTCAGTGTTTTATGTTTTTATGAATCATTTGAGTGTCTTTCAGTTTCACCTTTTGGCTATTTCTGCCTCATTAGTATAAGCGGCTTTCTTGCCCTCGGGATACAACACAAAGAGTATTCATTTCAGGATGGGGAAATGTTTAGATCTAAATAGTGAAGTAAAAAGTGTAGCCTTCTCCTCACTTTATATTTAACCTACCATTCCAACAAAAGACAGTTAACCTCCATCATTTGCATTTTCCATTTATGTGCACTTTTGCACCGACCCAGCCAATTCCGCATAATGAGCATCATATGAAAGGGAGCTAATTATAATGACACAGACCAGTGAATTTCTCATCTGAAGCTTATTTGGGCTGAGTCGTTGAGTGCCTGGGTATTGCTTCCCAATACAGAACCATATTAAAACACACACATACTCTGATAAAGGAGTTTAAAAGAGGGGCAGTCATGGGTTACTAAGCAGCCTGGCAGTATTCCCCTCATGTTTGGCCTGTCCGACATAAGGAGGGGCGGTAGCCATTGAGTTATGAGGTGGGAGGGAAGGGCAGGGCGGGGGACTTAAGAGATTGTGACCTCCAGTGTATTGCCTGTCACACCCGGGTGAAGCAGTGTTGCCCCTTGACTGGCTTTGTCTACACCATGAGTTATTGTCTGAACCTTTTTATACAGGGATTGACAGTATGTGACAGCTAAACCAGAGTTGAGACCAATTCACATAGGACTACTATTGTGTGTAATTTATGAATTATCCCCCAACCTCTCTTTCTGTTCAGTGAAACACATTCGCACTGGATAATGAAATTTACTGAAATTACTGGTGTCCCGGATACAATTGTATGATGGCGAGTTTTTACAATTTGTCAGTTCCTGTTTTAGCAAAGCAAAAGTTGAAGTTTTCACTAAAAATTCATTAAAAATCTTCCTCTATAGATTCTACTACTGCCTCCAGTTTCCATGACTGCAGGAAGATAGAAATCACACATCTAGAAAAAGAAATTGCACGACAAGAAACAAATTATGGTTTAAATTAACGAGAGTTCGATTCTCACAGGATTAGTATTATCAGGGGGGCTCCGTCTTCACCAAAATACAGTAGGTAATTTGCAGTGTAATTTTTAGTTACAGACATGGCAGATTTGCACAGGATTAGTCACCAACGATCTCTGCAATTATTGCAAATCACTGGATGTCCCCAGGTAGTATTAGTCCTGTGCAAATAGGGCTTCTGACATGCATTTTAAGGTTGGAATAGTGTTTACATGTGTAATGTTGGTAAATATTGGAGTAAAACAGAATTGATGGGCTAAGAAAGTTTTAAAAACAGCCTATTTCTCATGTATTAATCAAATTCTCCACAAGCCTATGTGAATATATAGCCAACAGTTAGATGGTCTGAATTTTATTTTTCAAGGGAAGGACAGCTAGACAGACATAAACACACACAAAGGTTTCACTTCAGGTTTGAGCCCAGGTGTGAGTATGAGTGAATCTGAGCACGAGGGTGATGATGCTGTGTAAAGTTTGGAAATGTGTGGCATATTGTGAGTTTGGGTGGGTTTTTTTTCCCCCTGAAATGCACTTGCTAGCTTGAATGAAGCACATGAAAAAATAACTAAGTGTGAGGTCCAGTTTGAATCTGAGTGGGAGACTGTCTGAGTGTGCGTTTCAGCCTTAGACCGCTGGTAAGCATGAGTGTTAGTGTTGGCACGCATGTTTTATTGTTATTGTTAGCAAGGCTTTTGTGCTAGTGAACAGGGAAAAAACTGACATTAATTTATATGAAAATGTTGTGGATTTAGTATTTTAAGCTGAGGGGATTTTAAAAACAAAGACTACACGTGAAGGTTTTCTCATACAAGCACAATGATGTGTCATTCCCATCACGTGTATTGTAACACTGCCATGGCTTTTGTGATTCATGTGGGGTTTCCCTAATCTTCCATCTGCCTATTCTTCAACATAATTATATGTGTGTGTGTGTGTGTGTGCATGTCTGGCTGTCTGGCTATAGCGTTCTCCTTTACAAGTAATTAGGAGGGTTCAAGAGTGGGTGATACATGTAGGATCTATTCATCATTCTACATACTGTATTTAGACTGGTATGTCTTGACAGTTGTCCTTTTCATGTGGTTTAGTCTAAATTAGCTCTTTCATCATTGGTGCATGCATGAGGAGCAAGTTTACTGGTTTCCTGGCAATGGAGACATGGAATGCTGGTGTGTGTGTGTGTGTGTGTGTGTGTGCGTGTGCGTGCACAGTCATGGATGTGTTGTGCTTTCTCAGCTGTTCCTGGTGTGGGACACTCCCCTCCAAGTGAGGCATGTAGAGAAAATGTAAGTCACGAGGTCATCATGACTAATCCTCCACCTCACACTCAGCCCCCTCCTCCCTCTCCCATTTTTTTTCTCCCTTCACCCTCGCTCCATGGCATGCCGACCGACCTTGCCCCTCTCTCCCTCTGTCCACCCACAGTCAGAAGCAGGATCCCATGTCTTCTCTGTGTCCGTTGGCGTTGTCTAACCATGACAGGAGACACGTAGGCATATGCAACCAGCCGGAGTTGTTGATGTGATTGCACAGTTGTCAGGTCTCTCTGCCATGTTTACCTCAGCCATTTCCCTGTTTCAGTTACAACTGTGGAGTCATTAGTGAAAAGCCTTTTGATTTGCCATCCCGCAGTGTGAGAGTTTGTTTTTTCAGTTCAGCGGAGCTCTATTGGAATATCCCTTGATTGTTAGGAAGCGCACTGTTGCACTGTGTGGACAGGATGCTCAGCTTTAGATCACTGATAACTTGAAAACAAGAGCTT
Source organism: Centroberyx affinis (assembly GCF_046629955.1). Classification (NCBI taxonomy): domain Eukaryota; kingdom Metazoa; phylum Chordata; class Actinopteri; order Beryciformes; family Berycidae; genus Centroberyx; species Centroberyx affinis. Next base: position 51,966 of record NW_027282008.1, read on the forward strand.
CATGTTTGTTTGTATTAGGATTAATAGACTCTTCTTAACTTTGAGACTTTGAGACTTTTTGAGACTTTTCTGTCAATTACAATGCGATCTTGCTTTCTAATCACTCAAATTGACTACTTAGCCACCATATACAACAATAGGATCAACTTGATATCATACATTTTTGATAGGCTTTGAAAGTTAATTTGATGTAGCCTGTATAAACATGGTACTTAAATCAACTATATGTGTGAGAATATCTAGTATATTCTCTTTCTGGTAACACTTTACTTGAATTGTTGTTTATAAGAATTTGTAAGTCATCATACATGTATCTTAAGCACATAATAATTACATCATAACTGCATCAGAAAATGTCATAACGCAGTATAATGGATTATAAATCTGGCATGAGCAGATTATGAGGCCATTATAAGTAATATATTTTCCACTGGGGGCCCATATTATTTTTTTTAACACATAAGGCACCTCATAGGGACATTTGAATTATATTATAGGGGCATCAGAAAATGTCATAATACACTATAAAGCATTATGAATCTGCTATAACCAGGTTGAGGTCATCATACATGCATCATAAGCACTTTGCAATTACATCATAACTGCATCAGGAAATGTCAGAATACACTATAATACATTGTGAATCTGCCATAGCTAGATTATGAGGCTGTTGCAAGTAATGTATTTGCCACTGGAACCAATATATTTCTTTTGTTTATAAGGCATCAAATGTATTGTAAGCTGTGGAATTCTTATTAGTGTGTCAGAGTGTCATAAGTAATTCATGAATTCATATTAGCTAAAGTAAAGTGACATCAAATGATCTATTAGAAGAAATTACCAATATGATGAGTTTATGAAAAGGTCATGATTCTCTTATAATAGATAATTTGGTATCACTTTAGTTAATATGATGAGTTCATGAATTACTTATGACATTGTGTCACATGGATAAAAATTCCACAGCTCATAATACATTTGCTGTCTTTAAAAACAAAAGGTCCTGGTGGCAAATTAGGAATAGGACTGGGAGCAAACCCTGGGGGTAAACCCCAGAAATAACCCATCTGCCCCATCTCTCACTGCTTCCAAAAATCCCAAAGGGAAACACTGGATCATGTATCTGTAGTGTTACCCATTTAACTTTTTAAGAAATGTTTTGTGATGTTCAGGGTAGCAGAGTTTAAAACAGGAGGAATCAGCTTTTCTAATGCTACTAAATTATTTTTCTGCCGCCAGTATTGAGAGCATTAAAGTAGAAGATTACTCATAGTTGTAACACTCCCACAATGATATTCCTCATAGTGATGCCATGCACAAAACTTAGCCTTGAATATTGGCAAAGGGTTGGTATCCTGGACGGACGGACAGACTGTAATGATGAGCCTTTTGACCTTTGTCACATTTCAGACCGGTCAAATGGCCATGTTATCAGTGAATAGGGCCGATGAACTGTGTGTGTGGTGTCCTGCGACTTTAAAGGAGAATACTGGTGTCTTTTTAAAGTTATAGCCCATTTAACACTGTCTACGTCTAATTTACATTTCCCCCAATCATTTTGCAATGCATGCTACATGTAATTAGATTTAACATTTTGTTGTATTTGGTTGTTTTTAAAATACAAACCATGCAGTCTCAAACCTGGCTCGAAATTAACTGCTGTGCCAGCTAACAAAGACGCCCTAAATAAAAAGGTGGGTGTCAGGTGATTGACAGTAAGCTGAGCACAAAGTAATGCACACATTGATTTGAAAACACTCAACTCTGGCACAATGAAATAACAGTAGAACAGAAACTTTGACAAAACCAAATTTAGGCTTCATTTCTATGTCATACTGTACAGAAATGAGTGGCTTATTCTGAGGAAAATGAGCCCTGATTCAGTGTTTCCCACAGAATTCAAATGTGTGGTGGTAGGTGAGTACAAGGTGAAGAATAGAAATGAGACCCCTTTTACAGAGAAATCTGCTTTTCTGCCCCTCTGCCCTGCTACATCTCCCTGTGCCGTCAGTTTCACCTGTATCTTTACATCGTTAAATTACTAGCCTTTGACATTATTATCTACTCTGTTTTACTGCTCAGCAGTTCCTTCAAAGTTTTCTGTGTGTGGGAAACCCTGGAGGGGTAGAGCGAGGGGAGATTGTCCACTAGTTAATCGATCGCGGATGGCGTCGTTCTCTCGGACGGATAAAAAAATAAAAATAAAAAATGCTAAAATGGGTCGCCAAATATACTTTGGCGGCCGTTAATGTACCTGGGCGGCCCGCCCAAGTAAAGTCTATGTGTGGGAAACACTGCTGATTTCTCCAAATATGCTGACTTTAAAAAAAAACCCAAAAAACACTGGTATTATTCTTTAAAAAGGACAGAGGATAAACTCATTGACTGTGGCCTGAAGAAGCATTGCCCACCAGTCAGAGATAAAACATGCATAGACAGACCCACACACTCTCACATTCTGTCACACAAGCACACATGCACACCTGCCCATGCTTTAGTTGGGTCATTTGTGGGTCTAAAGCGCCTGAAACATGATGCATATTGTCAGAGTGAAAACACGACTTACTGGAAGAGAAAACACCAGGAGAGATCATTCACTAACCACTCTGGCTAACCACAAACAGTGAGCAGCGCTCTGCAAGCACACACAGTAACACCTATGTACACATTAACACACATACATACACATGCACATACACACATACACGTGTATCGGCACATCACACACACACAGTCTCATCCTCACGTTCACTTGTTCTCTCACTCTTTCTATGTCTTTCTCTTGCTCTCTGTTTCTCTCTCTCTCTCACACACACGCACACATTGTAGAAATACTAAATGCTCCACTCAACAGGCTCCTATTTGCATCAACTCGGCTTTTTACAGCTCTGCTTTTTACAGTGTTGTCTAAGGTCCATTGGTCCCAGTGGTGCATTGAGTTTGCCCCTTTTAGGTGGCGATACAGTGAAAGGTGTTCCATTTTACTGACAAGGAGGATTGTCTTGTGTTTCTTGTCTTATTTTTTTGTGGCAAGCAAATCTTGATATCACCGCTTCCTCAGCTTTTTACTGTCACGTTAATGAACCGTTGGTGTTTTTAGGCTACTTCCTTGTAAAACTGTAGATAGATTGTTGTTTGGATGACCTAGTTTTATAGGAGGAAGTGAAAAGTTAATTTGAAGGGTTGATACAGGTGCACTTTCCTTTGGGAGTGAGTAGTCCACCTGATGCAATGGATTTTTAGATTAGTTTTGGGTGGTTCACTCTTTTTCCATCCTGTGTCAAATTCACGCATACAGTGCTTGTATGTGGATCCAATCAGCTACATTTCAAATTGTCACCTTTCCTGCTTTTACAAACACCAGAGGAGTGGTGGTGTGTTTGTGTGCGCACATGCATATGTGACTGATGAGAGATGAAGTGAGGCATGGATCCTTCCCTCTTTAGGCTGTGATGCAATAACAAGGTGTGTGTGTTTGTGCATGTGTCTTCAGAGAAGGGGCTCATCAATGATTCATCTCCCCTGATGGCCTTCTGCGTCCCACTGAACGAACACACAAATACTCACATACACACATACACACACACACACACACACACGCTATTCCGCTCACACTGATGGAGGATTCCCACTCATACCATGATGACACCATGGACAGGCGCCACTCCGTCTCTGTGAGTCTGTCTCCCCCTCAGTCCAGCAGAGATGGACATTACAATACCTTACCATCCTGGACTTGATATCACGTATTCCTGGAAGCAGGGTGTGCAAATGGACCCCTCTTCTTTACTGATAACCAGATAAATCATATCATTTCTGTTATTAAACACCACAATTTCCTCATTTGCGGCTGGCTCCTAAGCGGTTAACATTGTTTCTCTGTCAGAAAAGCTGATGTTATGACACTGTCTCTAAATAGTGCCTTGGAGTTGTTGAAATAAACCGTTTGCCATTAGATTCCCAGAATGGTCTTTTTTTTCCTCATCGCACCCCTAGTTCCAGTAAGCAGGAATGACCGTTTATGATGAGGTATTTATGTGTAATTGTGCGCAGATAGAAATAATAGCTGAAGTTTAAAGTATTTGAATAGGCTTAGGTGTGGTTTGCACTTGAATTGACCTGTTCAGTTTGTTGATCGATTAAGTTGTGACCACTTTGATGGTCTCCTTGACCTTTTTACCATAATGTTGCCTGGAGGACCATGAGAAGACTCTTGCTAAATATTTGGATTTACTCAGACATGATAAAGGTAAATGATTAGGGGGATGTTTTGACAGGCTAAATGACAAGTCTGCACGTCAGCTGAAATCTGCATCTACATTCTCATAAGTGACTCTTCTCCCCAATTAGCTAATTAGCCATCTTGTTAGCCATCCCTCTCATTAGCTTTGACACCCCTGAGCTAACTGTGCTAGCTCAGGGGGAATTAATCAATAAGGGCTCCAGATCATTACATCAGCCAGTAATCATTACCAGATCAGTAGCTTTGAAACTGAGCCCACACTATACAGACAGACAGAAAGACAAAAGGCAGAGGCTGAAAAAAGGCAGGCAGCCAGGCAGGGAGTCAGTCTCTAAATATAATAATCATTAAATAGTGGCCCAGGCCCATTAAACAGAGCGGTAAGCAGCAGGGTGTGAGGAGCAGCCAGGTCCAGAGCGCAGTACTGTTTACACTACAAATGCGGTTGAGTTACACCATGTACAGTAAAATGGGCCTGACTGCCAGTAACTCTAGTCACTTACCAACAAAAGCATCATTTCCTGAAAGCTCCTCCCCTCCTCCCTCCCTCTTCTCCCCTCCCTTCCCCTCCCCTCCTCTGCTCTCTCACTCACTCTCCCAACCACCTTTTTGAGCGCTGAGGAACCAGTCCACAATCACTATGACTAAACCCTCTATGCAAATACCTGACGGTCCTGGCAAAGCAGGAAGCATGTTTTAGGGTTCGGTGTGCATGTGTATGAGAGGGAGTGTGTATCTGTGAGCTGACTGCCCAGAGCTTACCTGCGGTAGAGGCAGATGTGTGTGTTGGACCAGAGAGGAACTGTGAAAGGGCTAGTGAGGGTTCACTGTTGGGTGGATGCGCGCCAGCTGTAAGGTGAATACCAACACTTTGACCAACACATGGAAGGAGCTGTCGCGTTCAGGGATTCAAGGTGAACTAGGAGTGTATGTGTGTGTGTGTATTTCCCCCCACACCGCAGCGTTTGGACCCATGTCTCTCATGCAGTTTTGGACTAAGTTGTATTCACAGCTGGGACGACCGCTTCCCAAGGTACTGGCACTGTTCGCTTCTTTTTTGCTTATATCAAGCTGTATGAGTTTTAAGACGTCATATAAAACTCTGTTGTATTAAGGCTTTTTATTATTTTGTGGAAAGTCATATTTATTTGAGATGTCATGGCCAGTAATTGAAAAGTGTTTGACATGAAAAGTTATTCACTGAAAGCTATTTGTGTGAATAGAGTTTATATTCCCCTTATCAGAGAAACACTAGATAAGACTAAGTGTACTTAATCACCTGGCTGGCTGTATTTCCTGCTTTTACTTCCTTGAATGAATTTTGAGAATACTTCCTTATATTTACAATGCCAAACAAGTTAGGTCTGTGTCTTCTTTTATTCCCTGTCTTCTGTCTGGGGTTTGCTTTTGGCCATGCTTGTCTTACAGCCTTGTATGACCCGGTCAAGTTCAGTGGAATTGATCCTTTATTAGAAATGTGTATTAAATGTCACTTAAAAGCTAGTCGCGAGTAACAGACAAGTAAAGTAATCTCTCTGTTATAGGTGCTAAATCATCTTTTGATTATTGCAAGACAAACATGTAAAACACGGTAGCGCAGTATTTTAAGATTTGGGCATCCTAACTACTTTGTCTCTAGTTGGCTGGCCTGCCAACCACCCAGTCTATCAGTTTGTTGGTTGGTGGACCAGCCTGCCAGTCACTTATCCAGTGTGCCATTCAGACTCTCATCCTGAGCCAACAAATATGACAAATGGTTGTCTGCTTCACTCTTTGCTGTCTTCCAGTAAGTGCTAGAACCTGATACCCGACCAGGCCGAGTAGCACTTTGTCTCTTTTCCATGTAGCTAGATGTAGATGGCCATTGTTATTCTGCACTGTGAACAGGCCTCTGCTTATTGTGTTGTTTCGTTTCTCATTCATGAGATTAGACAACGAAAATGAAATGGAATTGGAGCCTATATTAATCTGATGACTTCATAGGTACAAGGCTTGCTAACCCTATTTCCACTGAATTTGAGCCTATTGCTAACAGTTGATAGGTCAACCTCAGGATTTCAGCAATGATATCAATTTTTTCAAGTCAATCTCAGGATTTCAGCAATGATATCAATTTTTCCCTCACAGGTTTGAAGGAATGACAGTCAGTTTTCTAAGGTGTTATATACTGCTTTCTTTTCAATTAAAGTACACAGTAGTTGATGATGCAGTTGATGTGTTTTTCCACAGTGAAATAGACATTTATTTGTACTCCTGCTTATGATGCTGTTAAGGGCCAGGGGTGCAGCCTCTTGGTGAGCTGCTGGTTGCCAGGTCCATGGCATTATTTTCAGCCCAGACCGAGGGCTAGGCACGCAGTTTACGGGAAGTGGATGAGCAATGGTGGAGAGGATGAATGAGAGCGTTAGGGGGGGAACTGATGATGAGTAGGGGAGAGAATGAGCAAGTGGAGGATGGGTGATAGGGTATTAGTTCTTAAAGTTAAATTTCATTAAGTTGATCTGCTGTATACTGAATGCAGATTAAATAGTCTGCCAGCCATGGAAGTATTCAAGGAGAAAAAAGGTAGCACATCTCACAAATAAGGTAAAATAGACAGATCATTTAATTTGCACCAAATTTCATTTTGCTGCCTTTGATGCATTTTGCCAAATCAAGCCTTCCTCAGAGCACGTCAATTACTGCAAAGTCATTCATCTGTTTTGCCTTATTTGTGGTATGTCATGCTTTTCTCCTTGAGTAGTCTGATGAAAATTAGGTTTTTGGCTGATCAATCCCTTTTGATGAGATTTGCTGTTGAAGCATACTCCCTTGCTCCCCTAACTTGCCAGTCATATTCAGTAAATGTTGGTTAGAATTTAGAGGGTTCTTTTAACTTGAGAGGGTTAGCAGTCAGGGTGAGAAATGAGCACCGGCAAAATGCTGGTAATTTTTTGCTGGGGTTGGTAAGCTTTATCTGCTCAACCAACTATCATGTGGAGATCCCACTGTATTTTAAAAGTCCAGTTGACTGGTCATAATAATTAAAGTGGCTGTTTTATGTTGGGGTGTCTCAGCCACTGTGGCCGGCGGACAAAAAAAACGTGTTTCCTGCCCTGGTAGCAGTTGATTCTCGGCTAAAAGCCAAGACTGCAACTTACTGGCATTGAGCTCACCATCTTGAGTCGCAGCATGGTCTGGCCCATTGATCGCAGGTGTGTGAAAATGTCGGGGTGTGTGTCACACACAAGACAAAGAGAGAAAAGTTATTTGAGGTAATAAGTTAAGCTTGAACAAGCCTTCAGAGAGCAAGTGTCGTTCGATTGTTAAAGTGAGGCTCAGTTTTTGTAAATAATTAGACTAAAGACTTTTACATCCACTGTGTTCTCAGCATGAAACTGGTTCCCTTCTTGCCCCATCTAGTATTGGTCTCCCAAGTAGTGCAAGTCAAGTTTAAGTAGGATATAGTGTGGTATTGCCTAATGTCAGAATTCTTTTTCAATAAGTACCTTCATTTTCAATTCCAGCTTAATATATTCATATTTCAGCAGAATTTTCAACTTTTCCCTGGGTCAAGTTGCATGCGATTGTTACAAACGTCAGCGTTTAGGCTACTTAACAAAAGAGGCGTGTTGCAAGTGTTGTGTGGTAGGCCGTGTTGTAATTTCTCCTTAACTGAGACGTCATCTTGCGTCAACAGTCCCCTCACATCCACTTTCCTCACCACTGAGAGTGCAGGCTCACACCTGCGCCCAGTTACTCACTCACTCACTCACTCACTGACACACAAACACATAATTTGATGTCAGAGTCAGCCTTTTTGTGTGTGACTTATTTCCTATCTTTTTGTAGTTTCACAAATCACTGGTTTTACAGTAACCATCCTGAGAAACCCACCTTCCTTGTTTTGGGTGGGTTGCATCTCTGTTCCTTCTTCCTTTTTTTGTTACATGGAATTTACTGTATATAGTATTGTTATTATATATAAGTATTCTATAGTATAATATGTATTTTTTTTATTTCTCAGTGTTAGGTTGAGGGTATGACTTTTAACTTAATTTATATTGTAAGAAAAAAGAGGTGGTGGGTAAAGAAAAGAGGTCCAAAATATTGAGACATCCCCCGGTGAATGCCAGCTCATCCCCATGGCATACAGCCATGGTTCACTTCCTCTTGGCACCTCCACAAAGAAGACACAGCAGAGATCAAATCTCTCTCTCTCTCTCGCTTTGTCTCTCTCTCTCTCTCTCTCTCTCTCTCTCTCTCTCTCTCTCTCTCTCTCCCCCCCCCCCCTTGCTGTCTTTCTTTTTTTTCTCTCTTGTTTATTTGCTGGCTCTTTTTCTCTGTTCTTTCATACTGTCTTTCACGCTTATTTAACTCTCCTTTTTCTTGTTTCGTGCGGGCTTCTTAAACTTGTTTCAACAGTGGATGAGATGCATGAGAGAAAAAACTGAATTTACCAGACACAATTCTATACATCTTTAAAAAAGCTAAACACAGGCTTTTACACACAGAGTTGATGTTTCAGTGCGTATGACAGAGCCTTGCTGCCTCAGTTTCTGACATAGCAGTCAACTCAGTGTAAGCTTAGCCTTTCTTACACACACAACTAGCTCTCTGAACCAGCTCTTTTATTCTGCTCCTAGAAGCAGGGACACCCGACATGGCATCCTTTTATTTTCCAGAACATATGAAAACATTGGAAAATTCCAGGGGCCTTGGTAGCAGCCCAGCTGTCCCCTGGCCTGGTTTCCTCTGACTGGGCAGGACATGAAAGCCTCAGAGGAGGTCCCTGGACCGGGCAGAAATGACCCCCACAACTAGAAAAATGTAAATACAATGACAATTCATCATCATGCCTTATTTCTTAGCCTATCCTCCAAAAATAACAATTACAATTTAAATTGCAGCAGAATTGTCAATATAAATATCCACGAGCCAACCTGGGTGTTCGGAGCCAAAATTGCCCCCACCCCCGGCATTGCAAAATTTCTACAGGAAACACTGATGCTGGAGGCCTTGCAGCATTAGCTTTGGCTAGGCTGTGTTGTCAGCGTAGCGCTTGAAGCTATGGTGGTGTGCTAAGCTTATTGAGCAGGTCAGTTACACCCGGGGCCTTTTGTGGAGCTGGGAAGAGCTCTTCAAAGCGTTTGAACTTGGTTATCTAGGTTGGAGGCTGTGTGACTTGAGGGTTCTACAGACCAAAACAACGCCTTCTTTGCGTACTAATAGGAGTACAGTGACCTTTTGGCAAATTGTCTCTTTGATCAAAGTTGTGTGACAAGAATATTGGGAACTACTTTACTTGTGTGTTGAGTCTCTAGCCCACTATGGTGCTTTTGAGATGATGCAAAGCTAGCTGTGCTGTCCACAAAACATATATGGTGCACTTAAGTATTAGTATGCAATCTTCTCAATGGTCAGCTAATCAAAGGCTTTGTTTGGCTGATTTGGCAAAAAGGCAGTGTTCGCTTAAAGTCTGTGATAAGGTCAGGGAAGGGAACAACTTGGAGCCATGCTATTCAAGGCACAGCCGAACGGATATGTCAGAGATGTAGGAAATGCAGACAGCTTGGGATAACATAATCCAGACAGAAAGACAGACACCACTGCCACTGCCTGGAGCCAGACCCCCCTCATGAACACACATACACACACACACAGATACAAACAGGGGACCATCAATCAGGGCCTGTTGAGTGTAGGGACAGGGTCAACACCTGACCCCACAGGGGAAGGGCTAGGGTGGGGGCGTTTCAGTCAGCTGATCACGGGGGTGGGTAGTTTGGTACCTCTCCACCACACACACACACACACACACACACACACACACACACACACACACACACACACACACACACACACACACACAGCAGAACTTGACAAGACGGTTGTTGTCAGTGCAGCTCCTTGGCTTGTGCGCAGGGTCAGACTGGGTTACACTGTCACTGTACTCTATAAGCTTCAGAGCCACACCACTTTATTGCCTTTGGATTCATGACCGTGATTTGACTCCCCCCCTCCCCCCCTCCCCCGTCCCTACTACTATTGTTTTGGCAACATTTTCAGCCTCGGAGAGTATTTCTGTAGGCATACAGCCTAACGACAGAGGATTCAAAAAGGCCCAGTGGATAAGGCGTTACAGTCGATAGAGCTGTTGCCTTAACAGACCACAGCAGGGGTGGAAAGCAGGCAGAACTCTAATTACTTTTTGTGAAAATGCTCATGAGTGTATTTTTGTGAGCCTCACTCAATACGACTATATGTAGGAAGGTTACTTTTGATTTAAGTTTAAACTCCCTTTTTCTACACTTTTTTGTTTTATGCTGGTGTAGGGTAACGGGACTAGGAGAGGCTGCCGCATACGTCGGTCGTGCCGCCATCTTTCTAGGCAGGAAAGGTGTACATGATATACCTTTTTTGCAAATATTATAATATTTGTCAGTGAATATATGACATCTCTTTAATAAGAGATATGAGATATTTAGTCACAGCCAGATTAACCTCAATGAAAAATGAGCAGTGGGTTAAATAGAGCCTCTTCCTGCAGTAGATTTCTGTGGGAAAGCAAAACTAGGATAAACACACAATGAGAGACTGAGGGGGCGGAGAGAAGAGATGGCAGAGAGGGAAAGGAAAGAAGGGAGAGGGAGGTTAAAAGACAGAGAGAATGAGGGAGAGATGAAAGACGTGTATGGGGGAGATGAAGAGGTCATTTGAGGTGTGTGTTTGTGTATATGCGTGGGTGTGTGGGGTAAGTTGGAGGGGAGGGTGACTTTGTTTCCTGGCCTTGGAGCAGCCAAGCTGGCAGTGTGTAGGAGGGGGAAGCCCTGGCCTTGGCCTGCCTGCCGCAGTCTGGGGCCTCAGCCTGGCCTTGCACAAAGTCAGCCTCTCTGGTAGAGGGAAGGAAGAGTAGAGAGGTTATTGAGTTTAACAGGATGTCGCCTAGGAATACATAGTTCATTCCCTGTAGTTGCTTTTTGGATAGAAGGCAGACATGTCAGACTCTTGCGTGTTGCAACGGTCTGATCATGAGCTCAAAAAGGCAGGAAAACGGAAATTTCTCAATATAAATACATAAGTTTATTTAACACATCACACGTCACATCCCTGTGTAGGCAGGTTTGGGAGGCCATGAGTGAAATGAAATGGAGCAGACAAAGAAACACAAGCTGCATCACCAAGCCTGTTCTTGCTCTTATTCTTTTAAGGGCATGTACTCCCGAAAAGTTTAAATCTGATAAACTTATATTTCAGGCCCCTCAAAGTGTCCTCTGTCACTGATACACAGATGGAATTTTTGATTAGAAACAGGTTTTCCTTGAATAGGAGGCTAGCATTTATAGACATAGAGAGGCACACAGGCCTATGGAAATGATTGTTCTTAAAGCTAACTAGAAGATAGGCCTGCTTTACTTCCTTCTATGGCAGTGCCTCAGCTTATCATTGGGGCTGTGTCATAACCACTGTCATTATGGTTATTTTCATTATATCAGGACCGGCTGTTCCTCTCTCCTCCCAGGGCAACAGACTGTGCGACAAGCACACAGCTTAAGCAGATAAATGCTTGTTTCACCATTTCATATTTGCTAATATTTATTTTAAGCCTGAATCTCTTTGGCAGCGATTTCACTCTGAGAGAGCTTGGCCATGGTTTCGCTGGAACACTTATTCGGTGCACTATGGTATTTCCTGGATTTTTTTTGTTATTGTGACAGTGTTTCAAACGACTAATGACACTGTAAATACATCAGCTATAACAGATGATAGAGCCTAGCTGTTTGTGGGTGGTTTATGTTTAGAAATGTGTCTTTTCTCCATGCTGTATTTCTTTGCACTGACCTTTAACCTTTAACCATAGCCCTAGAACCATCGAGTACCTCTGCAGGCTGATGTGAGGGGGAGGGGCTTGCTGCAGCCATTTTTCACTGCAGTGTGCTTCCATTAATCAGCGCCACGCAGACAACTGTCATTATCCAGACACTCAAACACAATTTACTGCCTCTGTGGATGCATGGTATGATGTGTGTGTATGTGCGCGTTCAGCTCCTACTCTGCAGTAGGTCGGTTTGAGTGTCGTCACAGGGGGTTTATATTGTATCATATCATTGAGGGGTTGTCAAAAGACCTGTATTTCGCCATGGTTGTGGTTTTACCGTGCATGCTGTAAAGGGAACGATGTAATGCTGGAAACTGAAGAGGAAAGAGAAGGTGAAAGGCTGGCTTGTTTAAAAAACAGAAGGATGGGCAAATGACGAATGAGGAAAAAACGTGCGCATGGGCTTTCTCATAGGCTACATCTGCGTGTGTACATGCACACACTCACACTCTTTTTTTTTTTTTTTTTTCTAGCTCTGTTCCACAAATTACAATGTGGATTTCATTCCCTGAAAGCAATTTTTGAAAGCACACTTGCACACACACAAATACACACATCCACAGTTGTTTTATTGTGAGTCACAGAGAGAGAGAGAGAGAGAGAGGGAGAGGGAGAGAGAGAGAGAGAGGCAGGATTAGGAGCCATACAGTTGTGTGGTTCAGTGCTGTGGAAGGAGCCAGATTACCATCAGAGCAGTTGGAATTCAAGCCTTATCTCCGCTCAGCAGGGCCCAGTCTTAGCAGCAGCAGATGAACTAGCCCTGGGTATGGGCCTGCCGGAGAACAAACACTGCTGCCTCAGTTACGCTCTGCTTAACAACTCGATTAGCATGGCACTGTGGTCCGCCGTGTCTTGGTTAGCACCAACCAAACTGCTGCAGTCTGTTTGATTCCTCTGTATCAGGGCTGTTGGTCCTCTGGAAAGCGGTGTTGCATCAACACAGTCGTGCCAAAGCGACACACTCCGTCACATGGTTTTACATTGTGTGGAACACATAGAAGTGACGTAACACAGAGCAATTAGCTGTGGGCCTAGATACAAAATGTATTGAATTAGAGCTCGTTCAACTTGGTCTTGAATTAATTCATTGTGATATGGCACATTAAAGTCATTAAGATTTGAAGGATTTAATTCCGAAAAACACTACATAATTTTGTAAGCAAAGGTCTTATGACACTTAATCATAACCAATAATGAACTTTACTTTCATACAGAAATCATTTTATTCTAGTAGGTGTCAATTTTTCTAATTTAAATGGTGGTTATCTCATTTTGGAACAAAACTGATTGAATGCTTGTGGTTTACTTGCCACAAAAATAAATGTAAGAAGTGTTTGTGTCTCCATGTGCGCATGCCCGCATTTATGCTTGTGTGGAATGGTGCCTCTGGTTACATGGCGTCCCTTTGCCGAGCCTCGTTGTTTACTCATTGCTCCTTAGCCAGAACAGCCAAGAGAGGAAGGGAGGAGAGAAGAGGGTGAGACAAGAGGGTGAGACAGAGAGGAGGATATGATGGGGAGAAAGAAACACAGCAGAGAGGAGGAAAAAAACAAGAGAAGAAAAGAAAGGTAGGAAGGTGGAAAGGAAAGGTAGGAAGGTGGAAAGGGAGGACTTATAAGTAAGGGAGTGAGAGAGAGATTTTGCAGGGGCCCTCTCTACTCTCTACTCCTCCTCTGTCACACTAGTAAAGGCAGTTGTTCCACTCAGCTGTCTGCAGGGCAGAACAACTTTGGAGAGGCTGCTTTCAGACCTCATGTCTGATCTTGCCCTAGAGAAGCAAACTCACACACAGAGGGAGAGAGAGAAAGGGAAAGAGAAAAGGAGGGTGAGAGAGTTAGAAAGAGAGAGAGAAAGAGAGGTATTATCACAGAGCCACCAGCAAACACCGATAAGCTGAGTGCTGTGTCCTTGAAAAAGCACTCTTTCCAATACACATACAGCACACACATTCACAGGCTAGGGTCAGAGAGTTGCTTTGTTTTTCTATGGTCAGTAGGCAAAAGTATACACATGTGTGTAAGTTCACATGGGGCTAAGCAAGGTTTGCCTGCCTGCTGTTTCCCACCCTGACTAGGCCCCATTCCCACATGATGCAGTCATGTTCACATTAAGACCACTACCTCCTGTCTTCTCATGCCTGTGAAACATTTTCTGTGGAACTGTGAGTAATTGCTAACAGGCAACTATGACAGAAGCCAGTGTAACTTCTCAACATTAATCAGTATCAGCGTATTGTTGATATTGAGTCAGCATCATAATTCAGAATTTATCTCTAGCTGTATGCTGTTTCTGGACAGTGAGTTTGTACCTTTCCTTTTCACAGCATAGTGACACTTGGTATATTTTGCTAGTTTGCTGACTGTACATAATCCCTGTTGAATCTTTGAAAATGTGGAAAGCTATGTAACCTTGATAAATGGCAGGATAGTCATAGCAATGTGTGTTTTAATTGTATGAAACTCTGCTATGCTTGAAATGTTATATAAAACAGTAGTATTCAGCACAAGGAGTGAATTGAAATGCAATTTAGCAATTTGGATCCTCTGCTGGTATTCAAGGCTGCTTCATAGTCCTCTGGATAGTTCAGCTGGAATACGGGGGTGTGGGAACCTCCACACATGGCCTGAGGAACACACACACACACACACACACACACACACACACACATAGGGTTACACACACGCAAATGGATAGATGCATACACCCATTTCCAAAAATGGCCTATCCTTCATTCAGCGAGACTTTCTCTACCACGTTCTCTCTGTTCTCTCTCTCTCCCCTCCCCATCCCTCACTCCCTATCTCCCTAACATCCATGTTTATAAGTCTCGGGGGGCCCACAGCCGCCTGTGGGAGGCTAGTTAAAGAACATGGCATACTAATGGGTTGGAAAGGATACGAATAGAGGGGCGACTGGAAGGCAGCCATGCCTGAAATGACACACACACACACAGACACAAACACTCTCTTTATGCCCGCCTCTTGCTTTTTATTTTACGTGCTCACTCTCACACGTCTGCGTGCGATTAGGATTTGTTGGGTTACCCGCGTTGCTCCCGAGAGAGTGCAGCATTGGCTCGGAACCAGAGTGAATGTGTGTCCGTGGTTCACTCCCACTCACCCGCCCATTTCTCACTCTATTTCCTCAACACAATAGAGTATGTTTAGGTGTATTATTCCTTTGCTGCTGGATCTCTATGCTTTGATACAGGATATTTGATACAAGTTGGATTTATGGTACTCAATTATTTTCCATGCAGGTTGATTGTAAAGGGAGTATTTGGAAAGGTTATATGTGACTGAGTTCACCTACACTAGTTTTGACCTGAAAATCGACATGTCACTTTGAAAATGTTAAGCTCTTTTTAAGTGCAAGAAAATCAGTATGACTCATTGCTCTGCCCCACAGTTTACCCTAAGCCGACTTTGTTCAGAGGGGAAACTTAACACATCCTCTCTTTTCTCTGCCTTCAGGACCTGTCCTGCATTGATGACCTCTCCAACAACTCTCTGTTCTCCTCTCCGGCTGACTCCCTGTCGGAGTATGCTGATGCCCAGGCCTTCATCAACACAGACAACCTGGCCACAGTGCCCACCCTCTGGGACATCAATACCAGTACTACCACCACCACACCAGCACAGAGCCAGCTAGAGGTCAGTAGCGCACACACACACACACGCGCATGTTGTCACAGGCTCACAAACTGCAACTTGGAATATAGCTGTTATATAATACAAACATGTTTTTATCCACCCGTACATGTCTGTTTGGGGGGGGGGAAAGGCCACCAAACATCAGCAAGCTTCACACTAGGGGTCAAATGTTCCCTCTCGCTGTGTAAACATCAGTGCTGTTCTGGCACACTGCCGTATGTTTCGCTCTCAGATGAGACTTGACCTGCCGGAGCTGGTTTCATGTAAGCCCTTTTCTACAGGATATGTGATTTCTTCGTTCCTCTAAAAATACATAAAGGACCATGTGATCCATGCCACAACCAAACTCTGTTTTGACCCAGGCTTCAGTGCAATCCATTCCCCAAGAACCTTTCTTGCAATATTGTATAGTTAATTAGATAGTACATAGTTCTACATAGTCAGTGTACAAAAAATATCAAAGAACTTCCTCATTTGAAAGACACCAGAGGATACATTCAAACTCATTAACTAACTAATATTCCTCAAACCAGTTGAATTTGTGCAGCAGTTTACAGTTTCAATGTATGTGTGAGACTACGCAAATAATAAAGCATGTTTGTTTTTGATTAAGTGCCCCTTTAAAGAAATTCATTGAAATTTAAGATGCCATGATCCCAAAGTCAGTGATCTTAGGAAAGCGACACTCAAGTGTTGTTTGTCTATCTGTCTAGCCCGCTTTGCCGTTGAGTCCTCTATGAATTAGATGTGTCTGAGGATATGTCTTTTTGATATGAATCAGAGAGGCTACATTTATTTCTCCTGCCTTTTGAAAGCCTTTTATGTTTTCCTTTTCATTCTGTCCTCATTTCATCCATTATGTTTCCCAGACACACACCGGCTTTATCTGCCCTTTGTTGTTGTAGCTGGCTTTTCACCGCCAGACGACAAATTGCATTTTGTTGAGTGCTGCTCCATCAGACATCCATGGAGTGCGTGCACAAGCATGCACGCTCTCATGCACAGACACACACACATATACAGTCATGACTCATCATATTTTTTTGTTGTTTTTTTCATTCATTTGTCTCTGTGTTTATTTGAGTTTGTATCTCTTTTGTTTATATGTTTTTGTTCACAGCTGAATGGCGGCAGCAGGTTTCAGGGCTTGGCCAGTTTGGAGGATATAACCGCCATTATCAGCACCCCACCTCTAGGAGGATTCCAGGTAGCCACACCAGCCTCCTCAGTCTGAGGAGAAAGGCACCAGGCTCTCAAACTAAAAGATGAGCCTAATCATTGCCGATTCTCTATTATCGTTCTCAATTCTGCACAGAGATGTAGATTATGTTAAATGTCTACATGTCTGATGCTGCGCAGCTGGTGATTGCCCTATGTGTTTGCAATTCAAGACTAGGCTTGGATCAGGTTTTGACAGAGAAACTAAAACTGATTTGTGCTTTCCTGTAGTGGAACCCGAGGGCCACATTTTGACAGTGCAGGACATGGAGCCTGTGTTAAAAGTGGTTATTTTTGAATGAAATAGTAATACTTAGGCCTACTTCAATAAGTCTCTTCAGTAAGTCTCAATAAGCATTACAAATGACAACCGCATTGCATAGAGAATAGCCTATTTATTGCATTGTCTTCTTGCATACGTTGCGTGACAAGAACAAAGGTTATGTAATATTTGGAAATAACTCCTCTGTCAAAATGGGACCCTTTGCATTTCCACTGTGACACCTCTCTGATGGGACTAATCTGACTTTTTACTAAACACTCATGTCTACAGTTAACACCTTTTTTCAAAGCGCTCCTGTCTGCTTCATTTGGTTTGATACACTCTGCGCTTCCATTTGTTATTTCACTACTGCTGAATATTCCTTTTTAAACACAATGGCTGTAGATCTGCTGTGCTAACTTCTCTTACTCACCTGCCTCTGACTTTCAGCTACAGTCTCCTCCCTAACTCCTCTTCGTCTGGCCTGAAAAAAACAGGAAAAACTCCTAAATATGTGTATTAATATGAATTACATTAATGAAGTTTTTTTGCTGTTGCTAGGCTCAGAGAACCCAGTCGCCGCCACAGGAGGAAGAGGAAGCTGAGGAAGAGGAGACAGAGGAACTGGGACATGTAGACACATACGCTGACTACAAACCTTCCAAATGTAGGGCACTTGACTGTCTGCACCCTTCTTGTGAATACACAACCTGTAAACATGCAGTTATCCATCAATCCAACCTGCCTTTTTCTTTTTCTTTTTTATATACGACATTATGCTATCATTTATTGGAGTAATTTAAGCTATTTAACTACAACTGTCCAAATCCATTTTAACAGATCAATGTTTTAACCAATCTGTTATTAATATGTTTGTAAAGCTTTCCCTTCTTTAAACCACTGTTCTGTTTTGTTTTGTGTTTTTGCCCTCCTCAGCCACTATAGGAATTTCCCATCCTGACATAGTAGTGGAGACCAACACGCTGTCCAGCGTTCCTCCTCCTGACATCACTTACACTCTGTCCATCCCCCAGCCAACCATTAACAGTGGCCTGCTGTCTGCATTGCAGCTAGAGGCCATCATCTACGCCTGCCAGGTACACACACAGGCGCACACACACACACACACAAACGAAGCAAAATCCCTGTCATTTTGGAACTGAATTATCAACGTGTACATTTTTTATGCATCTTTGTTCATGCATTCGCTCTCTCTCTGCTCAGCAACATGAGGTGATTCTTCAGAACAACCAGAGGGCAGGCTTCCTGATCGGAGATGGGGCAGGCGTGGGGAAGGGACGCACCGTGGCAGGAATTATCCTGGAGAACTACCTGAAGGGAAGGAAGAAAGCACTATGGTAAGAGTGGAGATACTGTAGTCATTGATAGAGATTTATGACTGTGGTAGGCCTCATACAGTGACCATAAAACCAGGCAGAATCCTAAGTAATGACTGCAGTTGTGTCACACAGCGGTTATTGATTGGTTTTACCCTAAAGTTCTCTCATCTTTTTCAGTTGTTTGTCAGGATATGATATATTTGCATGTAGGAGCTGGTTTGTGCAGAAGTTAGCTGCATTACTAACTTTCCTGTTCCTGCCCTCAGGTTCAGCATATCCAATGACCTGAAATTTGACGCGGAGAGAGATCTCAAAGACATAGATGCACCCACTATTCCTGTGCATGCCTTAAACAAGGTGAGTCCAGAGGGAAGATGTATGTGAAGCTGAGAAAACAAGTTTTGGTTTTGGCAGCTGTTCAGTTTACTTTGAATGTCATTAGTGGAGAAAATGAAACGGTCCATGTTATTTGCTGTCTGTGTGGCTCTGTACCTTTGCACACACACACTATAAAAACAGCAGTCCCATCTATTGTAATGTGTGTTTTATTGATGTTTGATGTGTTATTGTAGATTAAATATGGAGACACAGCTACCTCAGAAGGAGTCCTGTTTGCAACCTACTCTGCGCTGATTGGAGAGAGCCAGGCAGGAGGGCAGCACCGGACCAGAATCAAACAGATCCTGGACTGGTGCAAGTCAGACTTTGACGGGGTCGTATCCTTTCATTTGAAGCTCACATCCTGCAGAGTCTAACCTGAAATATTAGGTTAATTAAGGGTACAGGAATGAAAACGCTCATTATGCTCATTCCCACTCATTCCCCAGAAAACTGCCTCGCCTTTATGTTTATATCTTGATTGATTAGAAGATTGAAGCCATTCCATGTCTGCGTTGTTTGCCCTTGACCCTTTTCCCCACTAAAGATTGTTTTTGATGAATGCCACAAAGCCAAGAATGCCACATCTACGAAGATGGGCAAGGCAGTGCTTGACCTGCAGAACAAGCTGCCACGGGCCAGGGTGGTGTATGCCAGTGCCACAGGT
Source organism: Centroberyx affinis (assembly GCF_046629955.1). NCBI lineage: Eukaryota > Metazoa > Chordata > Actinopteri > Beryciformes > Berycidae > Centroberyx > Centroberyx affinis. The sequence goes on from NW_027282008.1 coordinate 71,585, forward strand.
AGGCACACACACGCACACGCACACACACACAGACACACACACACGCACAATGCAATTCAATACAGGATATAAAAAATATTCCATTATACTGTCTCTCTTTGATTCCCCCTTAAACCTCCGTTGTGTCTCTTCCTGTCTGCTCCAGGTGCCTCTGAGCCAAAGAACATGATCTATATGAGCCGCCTGGGGATCTGGGGCGAGGGCACGCCCTTCAAAACCTTTGAGGACTTCCTGCACGCCATCGAGAAGAGGTTTGTAGGGTGACAAGTCACTCTAAAGCATTTAGTTTTCCTAAAGCCTTTTCAATCATGTAGATACATATCTTCAAATCGTTGTGCTTACTGGAACATTCCTTGCAATCAGGTTGTGGTTATGGCTGGCTGACCCTTGATTGAATTATGTTGAATAATTTATATACTGTTTCTGTACAGAGGTGTGGGTGCCATGGAGATTGTTGCCATGGACATGAAAGTGAGCGGGATGTACATTGCCAGGCAGCTGAGCTTCTCAGGGGTGTCGTTCCGCATTGAGGAGATCGGACTGGACAATGACTTCAAACTGGTCTACAACAAAGCTGCCAAACTGGTGAGTCTCATCCGTCACAAATGAGGTTTAGCTGGCCTACTGTACATATATTTCTTGTGTATGTTTATGTGTGAAATGACATCACTGCACCCTAAACTGACCATACACATCTGAAAACTGTGTGTAGTGGGCAGAGGCGCTGCAGGTGTTCATGCGTGCGGCCGATGAGCTGGGCCTGGTGAGCAGGAAGTCTCTGTGGGGGCAGTTCTGGTCGTCTCACCAGCGCTTCTTCAAATACCTCTGCATCGCCGCCAAGGTCCGCTGCCTGGTGGAGCTGGCCCAAAAAGAGCTGGAGGCTGGGAAGGTCAGCACAACACACTCTTTAGCAATGAGTTATATATAATCTAGGAGACTAAAAATGGCCGGATAAAGATCCAAGTAGAAACTAAAACTCTATTTCGGTTGTTTAAGTAGGGAGAACAGTTGAACGGCCACTAGAACAGAACAGTTGTCCTTTTTTAGTAAATAAAAAGTGTTTCTATACTTTTTTTGTTTTTTAGGAGCAGCAGCAATTCAGATGTTTTTGTTGCCTTTTAAGGCTTAGCTCAGATTGTTTTTGTACAAATCCACAAGGCTGTTAAAACCTACCATCATGGCCCTATATTGTCAGTGCCAGTGCCTGATGAAGGTTATTTAAGGTGCCAAAATAGATAGATGTGTTTGTCTGTTGATGGTCACTTGTTCTGTTTGTGTTCCTCCCTGCCTCAGTGTATTGTTATCGGGCTGCAGTCCACGGGAGAGGCCCGCACCAGAGAAGTCCTGGATGAGAATGACGGGCATCTCGATAGATTCGTTTCAGCTGCAGAGTGAGTGGAATAGAATATTCTGTCTGTGCATGTGTGTATGTGCATGTCAAATTGTGCATGGTATAATAAAAAAAATTGTCATTGAGTTGGTCGCTAATAGGTTGTTAGAAAGAAGTTGTTTTTTTTTGTTAGCTGAAATTGGAGAGCAATACACTACACTGCTAAGTGGCAGATAATGTACTTCACAAATAAGATTAGTTAGATTAGGTTAGTTACTTCACACTCATATCTGTCAGTTCTAACTGGTGGGCTGTCTGACCCGCCCTCCTTGGTTAAGGCTGTGACTCAAAACTTTCCCATGATCACAGTTTGCATTTGGAATATTTTGTGTTTTTGTGCCCTCCCTTCCTCTTTGTGATGCCTCTGTGTTTTTAAGTTTATTATTCATTTGTTGCTGGGAGCCTTAGTGGTCTGTGGGTGTCTTGCATCCCCTTTTGTTACTTCAGCAAACAGCAAAATGTTTTGCCAAGCCCAGGGAGAACATTACCAACCACATAAGTTGCGTAAAATGATAATTGCCCAGGCCATACTGTTCCAATCAATGCCATTCATTCATAATTAAACCAGACAATATCTTTAGTTATCATTAGCTATTTGATTAATATCTGACTAAATGAAGAAAACAAGTAAGGAAAGGTACGTTTTCAATGCACTTCTGTCTGTTTGACCTTAGCCTCTCTCAGCAGACATACCTGAATGTCTGAGTATGTGAGATGGAAGACAAAATGTCAGTCTGCCTGTTAAGACGTGACAGCTAGAATGAGGCCAATCAGCGCTGTATCTCCACCTGTCAGAACTGTCCTGTGCTGCCCTGATTGCTTTCCTGTCAGAATGAAAGTATCTCACTCTCGCTGTCTTTCTCTTCTACCTCTTTCTCTCTTTCCTATAGGGGAGTGTTCCAGTCTCTAGTCCTTAAACACTTCCCATCAGAGAAACAGAGGAGAGAGAAGGGGCCAGGGAATAAGAGAAAACGTAAGTAAAGAAGATGCATTTGTCACATTAAGTTAGCATAGATACCCTAGAATAATATTAATTATATGATATGTAGCCAATCCTCAGCTGAGGTGTCAAACAACTCTACTGCCTTCCAGTCTAATTAGCAGACTGCTGCATTTGTGTATATCTGGTTGTTTGGTTACCATTTGGCAGCCTAGATACACTGAAGCACTTGTTTTGTAGTCTGTCTCTAGTCTCTCTCCCTAATTAACTGTGTGGCTTATAATACAAAACTGTGATTTCATTAAATTGTCTCTGGCAAGTGTTGTTTAGCTCTGGTTCTTGTTTCTTACTTTAATATTATGTTGTTGCTACCAATCAGGTAAGCCGCGAGGCCGCCAGCCCAAGTTTCCAAAGCACACAGTGGACAGCGGCGGTGTGATCAACATCAGCGATGACAGCAGTAGCGACACCGACGGCATGGACACAGACTCCAACTCCTCACCAGATTCTCTGCTAGACAATGACGACGTCATCTTTGTCAACCACACTAGCTGCCACACAGGTAGGAAAGCCAGTGAGGTGCCTTTTTTCTTCCGTTGGTGTCATCAGTTGGAGTTAAGCATGTTGAGTCATGACGAAAGTACACCCCAGTAACAAGAAATGATCAACTCAAAGAAGTTATTTTATCTTTTCCAAAAGTGTCCAATCTCCATCACACAGGTGCTTGTCTAGACATTAAAACCCACCTGCCAGTCATCACTTGACACTGTAGCCTGCCATGTCCTGTTATTTTTATGACTCTGGCCTGCTAGGGTTACACTAGTTAATGTTTCCTCTGCTTTCTCTTGTGCTCACAGCCAGGATAGAGGAAATGAAGCAGGGCCTCCTCAACAAGATATCTGTGCTGGGAAAAGAACTACCTCTCAATACCTTGGACGAGCTCATCGATAAGTTTGGAGGACCAGAGAAAGTCTCAGAGGTACGGGCCTTAGACTGTCAACTGGAAACTCTCGGGCTTGACTCATAGACTTGAGACTCACAGGGTTACTTATAAGCTTAAGAGTAAGATTTAGTTGGCGGGGACACTACATGTGCCCCCGCAGGTCTGTTCTTCACTCCTTAAGTCATTGTTCAGACATAAGTACAGAAAATACACTGTGCTTTGAGGTTACAATCAGCATTTTTGTCAGAATGTGTGTGAGAATGTGTTATCTTATTTTTTTTCTGTAGATGACTGGCCGCAAGGGTCGCGTGGTGCGGCGTCCTGACGGCAGCGTCCGTTACGAGTCCCGGGCTGAGCAGGGCCTTACGATCGACCACATCAACGTCAAGGAGAAAGACCGCTTCATGAGTGGAGAGAAGGTCAGATACATCAAGAAATTAGACAGAGATCTAGTTCACCAATAGCTCATAAAGCACTTATAATTTGTCTCTGTTTGGTCACACACAGTAGCTAATTGTACTCCGTATGGCACTAGTGTTTGCAACAGATTCCACTGAAGCAGTCACCACTGTATAAGCTTGTGTTTTCTTTTCAGTGCTAACCTCAATCTATCCTACTGATAAATAACATTTAAAAGGCTGCAACAGATCTGTCTCTAGAGGAAACTTGCCCTGATAAAAAGTGTATATACACACTCTCAGTTCCCCAAACATGGTCCATGAGGAAATCCATCCACTAATCAACTTTGCCTCTCCCTCTTCTCCAGTTGGTTGCCATCATCTCGGAGGCGGCCAGCTCCGGTATTTCCCTGCAGGCGGACAAGCGGGTGAAGAACCAGAGGCGCAGGGTCCACATGACCCTGGAGCTGCCCTGGAGTGCAGACAGAGCCATACAGCAGTTTGGTGAGTCAGAGGAAATTGGAAGAGTCTTACGAAGAGCCTTACAAAACCAAAGGGCAGTAAGTGCATGAGAAGGAAAACTAAGGAAAAAATGACTTCTCCTGTCCCAGCAAAAGTAGCAGTGTTGCAGAGGTACAAGACTAGACAAGACTGTATGGGTGTCATGTTTTTTTGTGTTGATATGAAATCAAAACCCTAATCATGACTTTTGACTTTTAAAGCACACTAAAAGTAGTTACTGCTCTTTGCGTTTGCAGGACAGCATAGGTTAGTCAGTGAACATCTATTTTTGGAATTTAAACCAGTCAATACTGAAAAACACCTTCTGACCTGCAAAACTGGGCACTTGCCATCATGAATGCACTGTCCTCCACTTTTGCCCCACATAACGCTGCTACCATAACCAACCAACCTAGTAGAGACCTGAAACAATATTCTTCTTCTTAAAGGATAAGGCTGGTGTTTTACAGTCAACAAATTCTATAAAAATAACAAAATCAACAATGTGTTTGCTCTACTCCCGTTACTTTCTGACTTCCCACGTACCATTTTTAGCCGTCAACCTGGAAGTCATTGGCTCCAATTGTAAGCTAAAAACCTTGAAATACAGCTCACACAGACATAACGCTAACTGTTACCACGAAAAGTCAGGCTGTTGTAGTTATTACCAAATCAAATTCAAATGGGTACAAATTCTTCATTACGCCGGGGACTATTTTCAGTGCTACGGAACTACTTTCCTGAGATTGCAAACGTGTTTACAGCCGGCTTATTAAGTTGTTTGAAGAAAAAGTCGGCTGGCCCGGTGCATCGCAATGATGAAATATGTTGCCCAGAGCAACACATGGCTCTTTGACATGTTTTTAATCGTTTTTTTTATTACAATGGAGTTCTATGGTTGCTGGGACATGGCTTCATTGGGCACCGGCTACATGGAGGAGACTTGTTGGCAAAACAAAATCATTGCTGATTTTGTTATTTTCATAGGATTTGTTGACGGTAAACAATGCATTAAAAAACACCAGCCTTATCCTTTAAAAAACGACTCATAACAAAAATTTAAAGTTTACCTCTGGATGTTACTAATACTTGCCTTGGATGTAATTTGGTGTACATTGATTTTATGTTTTCAATGGAAGATATCTGCAACAAAAGGCCATATTTCACAACTTTTCCATCAACTGCAATTCACTGAGAGCAAACTGGACTTTTTTTTCCTGCCTCACTTCATGATGACATTAGTGGTATCTGGAAATACGAGTGTGGACACACTCTGCTACTTCCTCCTCTCAAGGTCGCTTCAGCTGTCCATCATGTTGTGGTTTCTACATACGTGCCTGAGACTGGGGTCAAGTTTGGGGTCAAAGGGTACAAGGAATCTTGAAGGAGGAATTCCTAAAGCAGAGGGAGCCCACTGTAGCTTTATTTCTCACTGAGGATGAGGGCCAAAGATGGGGCCAAAGATTACCAAATGAGGACAAAGGTTAGGATGTTTTGTACATAGAGACGATCAGTGGTTTGTTTGTGACTGAGTGAAGATTCAAGGTCAAGGGTGAAAGTTCACGTTTTACAACCGTCTGGGGCAAAAATGTTGAAATGGCATCTTTTCTCACATTCTGCTGGTAATATGAAGTTGTGATTGCCTTCACAAATTTCATACTGTGTGTATATATAAACATTTCATGTTTCATAGTAATCCAGAATTATAATAACAGCAGTATTTAAATAAAACAATTTGAGAGGATGTTTTGTTTTGCTAAAGGGAGCAAGGATTTAGTTAAATGAATTAGACCAACATGATTCCCTCTGCCTCTTCTGTCTGTTAGATATCATTTTTCCAATGCTGCATCCTATACATACTTTCTCTCTCTCTCTCTCTCTCTCTCTCTCTCTCTCTCTATCTCTCTCTCTCTCTCTCTCTCTCTCTCTCTCTCTCTCTCTCTCTCTCTCTCTCACACACACTCACACTCACACTAACACACACACACCCACACTTATTTACAGAGTAGAGAATGAATTAATTGTTTGCAGTAACTAACGGCTGAAGTAATATTTTCCATCAGCGGCTTCCTGCTGGGAGCGGAACCCATAGTCTAACTTTGTGTACGTGGGCTTGTTTGGCAAGTCGGTGTTTAAACAAAACACACACGCACACACACAGTGATGTAGTATTTAGTTAGTTCCACATAAGAGCTGAACTTCCCTGACTATCCAAATAGTATTGTTCTCAGAAAATGGAAAACAAAACCTGTTAGGCAGAAACATTTTTGTGGGTGGGTGAATGACGGCCTGTTCAAACACAGACTCTTCTCCCTGACTGCAATGATTAGATTTCTCTGTCATTTGATATGGCAGCAGCATCCCATCATGTCATCAAAAATATCCCCCTCTTCGTACTTTCCTGTTTTTTCTATTTATGTATCCAGTCACTCAGCAACAGGTCGGATAGTGAATCAGGATGGCCAACTTGTGTGTGTGTATGTTGTAGAATGTTCTCTAGTTATAGTCTTAGTCTCTTTAACTGCCATAGGAGAACAGATCCTCTCTTACACTCCTCTTGTTCTTGTCTTTACAGGTCGCACCCATCGGTCCAATCAGGTGACGGCCCCGGAGTACATCTTCCTCATCTCAGAGTTGGCTGGGGAGAGACGTTTCGCCTCCATTGTGGCCAAGAGACTAGAGAGCCTGGTACATCCCATAGTCTTACAGATACTAGGGTGGGGAGTTGGGTGGGTTGGGGAATGGTTATTTGGGCATGCAACTTCCATTAATTTCTAGTGGGACACTACTGTTTTCCTGAAATGTTCCTGTTCTTTGTGTTCACAATCACATCCCTGTAGTCTCGTCTTTGTCTTTAAAATGAGTTTGCGTGCCACGTCTCCTGCTGCTTTTACTTCGTGAAATCGGTCTCATGAGAAGATAATCCCCTTCATCTAGTTGTTTTACGAAGTCTGAGAAGAATAATTGTTCCACTGCAAACACAGAGGATCAGTCTTTTGTGCTTATTGATTATTGTGTTCCTGAGTTGCCATTGTGAAGACTCCACCGTTTGCTCCTTCACCCTGCCCTCACCCTCTGTCCTTCCTGTTTTCTGGGTTATTCCCTAGAGTGTAGACTCTCCTTTCTTGTTGGTTCACTTGAGGTCACATCGACTTTTCTCCACATTTCAAGCCACAAGAGATTCCTGGGTATTTCCCTCTTCATCGCAATAATGGAAAACTAAGTTCGCGGAAAAAAAAGGAAAGGAGCATGTCTGGATAATAAGTCTGCGATGATTTTCCATATTTATTATTGCATTTCAGGACCGCCAGTCATTTATTTTCATAGTGTCCCAGTGTGACGGCTCTTTTGGGAGAAAGGGGAAGGAGGGTGAGAGGGGGTGGCAGTTCCAGAAAGTCATTCCTGTGTTTGCCAGCCGTGTTCGGTAATCTGCCTTGAGAATAGGTCACGTCATGTCCTCCTGCCTGCCTGAACTTGATACGAACACACGCATGCACACATGCACACACGCACAGACAGTTGCACCAGGGGGCTGAATACCTTTGTGATTGGCTCTCTTCAGATGAGCAGTGAGGTCATATCTGGCTGAGACATCCCTTTGTTTTGGTGTCTCGAGACATTCCTCTGTGTGGGCAGCGCCAGCAGCTGGTTACAAGGCTGGTGTGCTGTCGACTTGGCTAAACTCCACCTTCTCCCCCTAAATCTTCCTTCACCTCCCTCTCAGAGGTTTGTTTGAAAGGTCAACAAAAGGTCAAAAGACAAGCAAAATGGCTAGCATCTGAACACAGCTCCAGATGCTATTAATACCTAGCACTAATTTCAGTACAGATAATCTCTCTCTTAGTCTTCCTTTGTCTCTTAGTCTTCTTGTGTCTCTTAGTCGGTCTTTTGTTAAAATGTAGCTTGGAATCCTGTCTAGACACAAAACGATATCAGAGGGCGGTGCAAGAAACACTGAAGAATTCTGACTGTGATGTGAAAGTTGCCCTCAACACCACAACCTCAAAACTTTACTCTTACACCTTGAGCTGAGAGTAGGCTGTGTAGGCACGCTATTTGATGTGTATGTGATTATATCAGTGTATGAATGATGCTTTGAAGGCTGTGAAACTAATACGGTCTCTGATCTACTTTGCAGGGTGCGTTAACCCACGGGGATAGAAGAGCCACTGAATCCAGAGATCTGAGCAAATACAACTTTGAGAACAAGGTTGGTACATTTCAGAACTACTATATATCGTCTAATGACCTTTAAGTGTGAGAATGTGCTTCTATTTTAATGGGAACCAATTAAGGTCTATGTCAGACTGTCACTGTTTGCAATACACAGGATCTGATGAATGAATGAATTTATTTTTTATTTTCATGTCATTCCATCTAAATGGCCCATCCCACATGGGATTATGTGACACACAATTACAAATACATATAAAACACAGACTTCCAGGTCACTCAGCATAATAGCACAAACTAAGACAGCAAATATAATACAAAGCAACCACTTATACAACATGTATTTTCTGAGTGTCCATGCTTTATCTAAATAGTCCACAAAAGCAAATGTTTCCACCTCACACAATTTTTTCTCTTCTTCCATCGATAGGGTTAGGGTTAGAAACTTATGAAACCTATGTAGAAACTTGGCTGGATCTTAAAGGAAAGGGGTGTGGGCGATATCGGGTATGTCATCTGGGGTTATCAAGTAGGCAACACCCAATCACAGATGTTTTGTTGCATTAGGCCCACAGCTTCTCTAGAAGTCTCAAAAGAAAGTTCTGGCATCCAAGTACCACCCACCTCTTGATCAGAACTATAACATCTACACTAAACCTTTTTGTAGACCCTCATATTTGAGATCCTAAATGAGTTACATTTTAAAATTGCTAGTGTGGAGTTGTTGAATGAGCTTCGGGTGCTAATATGTCTGTGCCAATTGCATTTCCCCTCTCCCCTGCAGTATGGTACCAAGGCTCTGGATAAAATAACCAAAGCTATCCTGGGCCACATAGAGAACAAGGTGCTCCCACCCAAAGGCTACCCGGGGGGCGAGGCCATGTTCTTCAGAGGTACGTTTCACTGTGAGGTTTGATTGACTGTGTCAGTATCTCAGGGCATAAGAAAGACTACTTCTTCCACCACAAACTCTAGTATGATTGATTCACATAACTACAACTATGTTCTTCTTTATTCCAGACATGAAACTCGGAATGATGGATGTGGGCATCTTTTGTAAGGAATCTCGCTTTGGGATCAGTACTGAGAAAGGTAAGGCACTGAGAGACATGCAGGCAGATCTTGAGTAAAACCTGAGGATAGGATTTTTATGGCAGTGTATTTAGGATGAATGGGTACCCCTAGACCACCTATTTAAAATTGAATTCAGCTGTGTTCATCTGTTCACATATAACCATATTGCCCCGTTAACTGCTATGCATTGCATTTTTCTCTCAGACTGCAGCATCACCAAGTTCCTAAACCGCATCCTAGGCCTGGAGGTCCACAAACAGAACTATCTCTTCCAGTACTTCACCGACAACTTTGACTACCTAATTGAGAAGGACAAGAAGGAGGGCAAATACGACATGGGAATCCTAGGTATGGAGGTCAAGAGTACTACACAAAATCTGAGATTTTAGGCACATCTGGTATTACTTGGGGGGGGGGGGGGTTGATAACCAAAAAACATGGATCCACACAAGTAAGTGGTATATATGCGGTACCTTTTATTAAGATGGTACCCAATCCACTAATGTCAGTGATTATATTGGTTAAAAAAATGTCTATCTTCAAATAGCTCATTACTTGCATTGAGCCACGATGGTAATTTGGTTAGTCAGACAGTTTATAGATTGGGCTATTCCTCTTTGTCATTGTTGCATGCTAATCTATTACTACCATATCTGTCTGTTCGGTTCTGTTCTTTTCCAAATGTATTTTCTGTCCCATTCTATCGTGGGTCTACTCCATCTGAAATTTTGTTCTGTCGTGTCCCTGACAGACCTTGCCCCAGGAAACGATGAGATCTATGAGGAGAAGCAGGAGATATTCCTGACAGCTGGAAACCCTCAGGACGGACAGGTTGTTCTCTATAAGGTAGGCACAACCTCATCTCATGTGTAATGCTATAAAAGTAGGCAGCAGCTCTGATAGCCAAGCACATTTACAGGCTTTGGGTGATCTTGTAGCCATCGCACAATGTTACATTATGTTCCTGTGACCTTCTTTGTTTTGTAACAGAATGCACACTGCTTTGTTGTGCCAACAAGAAAGCTTAGATATTGCATCATGTATTTGGATGATATTAGAAGAATTCCTATTTTATTGCCCACAACAGACTCTGTGAATATATGATGTTTATAAAACACAAATCTGGGGCTGTCCTGTTTTAGTTAACAACCAGTGGGATTAGTAGAGTCATGGTTGGCCCAAAAAATTATAAGCTTATCTTTGGCAGCAAAGCAATATCCACAGATTAGTTAGCAAAAACTATGAATTCATTAAGATTTTCTCGTCAAGGCTTGCCCTACACACACACTTGCATATAAAAAGGAACTGATACAACTGGGGAAATTATCTCAGAGTTTGCTTCACATAAACTGAACTCCCAGTTCCAGACTGTTGCAGGGGTAACCAGAGTAGCTACCTCTATATGTGAGTTTTGATTGATGTCAGTTTGCCATTGGTTAGACTGTGATCATACAGGCTTAGCCCCAGGCTGAGGAGCCTATGGAGACTCTAGTGGGAGGTGGGAGCGGGATAATTACTGGTATCTCCGGCTTTTAGCTGTTGCTGCAGGCTAACCTACATTTGACATTTCAAACTTGGCAAGCGAACAGAATGCTACACAGCCAGGACCAGTTTAGCAGGTATAGAGACAGAGTGGGTGCATGCGTGACTGTGGTAGACAATGACTTTTATTCAAATCTACATCAGTGTGCATTTTTTTTAAATATGCCTCAGATTATAATCGTGGCTCTCTATGCAAGACTAGTTCCCTTCAGGCCAGCAGTATGTGGTAGCATGGTTAGTTAGATCCTCCTCTTTCATAAGACATCTGCTCCAGTCTCTGACTCTTTACCTTTTGCCCTGTAGATCAGTGTGGACAGAGGCATGCCCTGGGAAGAGGCCTACGAGAAGGCACAGAAGCTCAGCGGTTCTGAGGAGGGATTCTACCTGTCTCACAAGGTGAACCTATGTACCAACAAACAAACAAAACCCAAGCTGTACTGTAAGACAGTTGTAAATTTAGGATTTATTATGTGACCCAGACACAACAGAATCTGTATATATCAGCATCATTTGATGAAATGGATGTAGTCTACAACTGACGTCTCGAAAACAGGACTCACTGTCTACATAGTACTGAGTTGTGCCTCCTCCCCACAGCTGCGAGGTAACCACCCATGTGTGCTGCTTGCTGAGCAAGGCCGAGGCAAGAATTTTGTTGTCTACAAGCCCAACATCGGCAAGCAGGCCCATCCTGAGAGCCTGGACAACCTGCAGCTACGTTACCGGAAGGTGAGGGCCTGTCTCTCTGTCTGTTGATCAACCAGTCAGGCACATAGTTGGTTTCTGCCTGTATCTGTGTCTATATATTATATAATTTCCCCACTTACAAGAGAATAACCGCTTACTATGATGATCACTGGGAAGGACCGAGCTGGACTTTTTAGGATTGGTACAATTCCCACAAAGTGATCTGTGATTGTTGGTTAGAGCTTCTAACTTTTATGGAGTCAACTGCCCCCTTGTGGATATTTAACAGTAATGAACCAGACAATATTCAAGGCATTAGAACTGAAAGATGTGGCAATATTTTATAGGCCCCTAAACTCATTAGCAAGAGCATGAGCAACATAACTTAGGATTAAACGTATGGCTCAAGGGGTTGTTGAAATCCCCCTTTGTTTATATTGTCGATTTAAGCTGTACCTCTTTCCCTTTCCCACATGAAGAAGTGGGTGATGATTAATGACCCTTCACCACATGCTCACTGAGAACAATATTCACATCCTTCTTTGATACGATGAACAATTGTAAATGTGATGAAACCATAATGTCACCTGTGGTTGGGAATAAACAAATGGCTCTTTGTTGGGAGAGTGACACTCTCCCTTTTGTCTAGTGATCTGTTCCTGTATTGTTAAAGATATTCCCAAAGCTGCATGTTCTCCTCTTGTGTATTTTATGGATGTCCATTGTCCTGAATGGTGTGTTTTGGTGCTGCAGTGCATTGTGGGTGTGGTGATTTCCCTGCTGATTGTGGTGTTATATGTTCCTTTTGCAGGTGACGCCAGAAGAAGCCCAGGAGAGCTGGGAGAACCAGTTCACCTTCTCCTTCAAGAAGTGTAGCCATGCCAATTGGTAAGTAGGAATCCACAACCTCCGCTGGGATTAATGGCTCACATATATCCAATCAGGCTGGTGCTTATCAGGACTCAAACAGGGTTATTTTAAGGTCAGATGCCATTTCTAAGGATTTGCAGGTCACCTGAGAACTAGTCTCGTATAGAAATACCTCCAAAGTTTCACATTTGCACCATCCACCTCTGAGAGAATACTAGATTGGTGATTGGTCAGTCTCACAGCCTATTGTACAATTTTAAAATCCCAAAGACGTGAGGGATCTGCACGCTGGCTGTGCAATTTTGTCAATAGATATGCAAACAACAACTTATATTCCTTTAACTAAAACATCTAAAAACTAACAAGGAGTTCAATGTGATGGACAATGTGACCTAATGGACAATTTGAAAGAGAAGCACTATGTATGTCATCCCTGCTGGTGTAGCATAACATCTCATTGATAAATAAGTCTTCACCCCTTTGTAGTGGGTGGACCTAACAAATGTCTCCACTCCTTCAAACAGAATAAAAGGCATTGATTAGATTAGGTGACACAAGATATTTTCAAGGCTCTTTCATGTGTATAAAAGATTTGACTTATATCTTTCCATCTTCCCCCTTCTCCCTAGGAATGGGAAATGTAAGAAGATTGAGGAAGGCCAGGAGTGTCTGCAGGGCATGCGTCTCCGTCAGTACCACATGTTGTGTGGCGCTCTACTGCGTGTGTGGAAACGTGTGGCCGATGTGGTCTCTGACATCACCAGCTCCAGCATCCTGCAGATTGTTCGCCTCAAAACCAAACAGCATAACAAGCAAGTCGGTCAGTACAGCCCTCTGGGACAAGTGATATGAACTAACACAATACGCAGTTTGTACGGGCTTTTAGAATATCTCTCAGACTTTGCCCTGATATTCTGTAAACCATAATAAACAAAAAGTCCAGCCCAAAGTTTAAAGTGTGAATTCGATTTGTCAGATCAACCAAGAGGAATCAGCAGTTGTTTATTGTTTTGCTGGTAAATCCTATGATAGTGGTGACTCATGACGCTTCTTTATTACAAATTGAGGAAATTAAATTGTTGCTTATGTCCCTTATGAACTCTTATTAATCAGTGTTTCCCTTTGAGCACTGCAAGGTGATACTAAGTGAAATTGAAATTATTACAAACCAGCTCCTACGCAGCACAGCCAATTTGGGAAAGTCTGAATACTGACACATTACCTTACTTTACATCTTCCCCAGGTATCAAGATCCCAGAGAACTGTGTGGCTCGTGTGCGAGACGAGCTACTGCTGATGGATGAGGAGGTGAAGAGGAGGCGCAAGGAGAAGGAGCAGCAGGCTCTGGAGCAACGGCAGGCTGAGGAGCAGAAGCGCAAACTGGAGGCGCACAAACACCTCTGGGCCAACCTGGTCAGCCAGAGCCCCATCCACAACCAGTCCCTCAGCCAGTCTCTGACCCAGAACCAGTCCCTCACACAGAAACTGAACCAAAACCCTCTACAAAGGACACAAACCCAGAGCATCTCTCAAATAACGCTACAGAGAGCCCAAACCCTCTTGTCCTTACAGAGGAACCAAACCCAGCAAAGGACCCAGACCAACCGGCCCGGGAACACCACCGCCACCCCCACCACCAACCAGGGCCCTCTACCCAGCATGGCCAGCCTCAGCCCCCATTTCACGCAGTTTTCTCCCCAGCCCTTCTTATCCTCATTCCCACCTCTGAAGAACCCCTCCCTCCCGCTCTCTCAGACCGCACTGTCCACCGCCGCCTCCTCCAAGAACCCTCTGGATGAGATCTTGGACCTGACGGTGAGCTCGCCATCCCCCTCCCCAGACAGCACGGAGGGCGGGCTGCGCCTGGACAGTCTGACGGGACCCTCTGGACCGTTCAGAGACGACTTTGGTCTGGAGTCTCTGCTGAACACCCAGCACACTGCACAAATACAGCAGCAGCCGCCGCCTCTATTGCTACAGCAGCAGCAGCAACATCTGCAGGCCAGACAGCAGCAGGAGAACCAGAACTTACTGGTCAACAACCACCAACCAGACTTTTTAGACTTCTTAGACTTGCCCTCCCTGTCTTACCAACTGTCCACACAGAGAGCCAACCATTCATCCTCTACCTCCTCCTCTTCCTCTTCCACCTCCTCCACCCCCTCTGTCTCAAACAACCCGGTGTCTCGCGTCTCCACCGGCCTCCTCTCCACCTCTACCCTCATCCCAACATCTTCCTCCTCTTCTCTTTTTTCCAACGCGCCCTCCTCCTCTCTCTTCTCCTCCCCCTGTCTCCTCCCCCCTTCAGACTCTCTGCCCTTACCCAACGGCCACTGCAGTTCTGACGCTCTCAACGCTCGCGAGGTTCTGAACAGCATGCTACAGACCGGACTGGACCGCAAGTCCGTCATTCAGTACCGGCAACCAGAATGAGATGATGCTTAGCAACAGCTCATCTGGACTTCTTTTGTTTTGTTTTCTTTGTTTGTTTGTTTTTTTTTAAGCAGATTTTGTCTTGTTCGCTGCTGTCTGTGAACGCACCCTTGGACCTGCTCCCACTCCCCTCAGGGCCTATAGTCACATCACTGCCTGTCCTGTCCTGCGCTCAGCTCACCCTTCTCTCTATCCAACTGTAGCATTCACCTGGTAGGGTCACAGTCACCAGTCCTGACTTCGGAGTGGCGGTTAAGGTGATAGGGGGCTCGATCGATATCAGATTTCTACACCAAAGTGTCCCCTCGACAGTGAAAGGCAGCTGTAACAAAGTATGATTTTTGCCATTTGAAAAACCCATGTGATCGCTGTATTTTGTGAAGTGTAAGAGCCGTCAAATAGAGCTCATTCATAGAGGTAATCCTTGTGTAGAAATCTTTTACCAATAACACACCTCCCCCTGCTGGTTTTATGTGGTATGATGGTTAAAGTTGCTGGAACCTAAATGCCTTTCACTAGTTATAACCACACATTTTGTAGAGTCTGCTTCTCTGTTGTCCTGTTAATTTGCTTCATGGCCATTCGTCTCGACTATAACAACGCTATGTGCGGAGCTCGGTTTGAATTAAACAGAGGTTTCACTCAAAAGATAGTGTTGAACTGGAAGATAGAAAAAAAACCCAGATGAGAGATCATTTAGCTAGTTAGCCATGAAATGCCTCAGTTTTCATTCTCTTCTTCATGCCCCCTCTTGTTTCTCTCCCTGCTTTTATGAACACTAGTGTGAGGAGGAAGGGGGAGGAAGAGCAGTCTGCTGTTGCAAACAGTGCCTTTGGAGAAATCTACTAAAAATGCAGTCTTTAAAAACCCATATAGGCCTAATGTATAGATTTGTACTTCTTGAGCATTTGTTGGTTTTAATCTTAATTTATTCTGATATATTTGTATTTAACTCTTAGCCCCTGAGTCAGTAGTTGTTGGTGTTATAATATGCTGGTGGTGGGTTTTTAGGAATAACTAGTAACCCCCATTAAGCCTGTATGTGTTTGTATGTTTATCTGTGGAGCCCATAGCTGTCCCTATAGCAAGAGCAGCAGACTTTTCCTTTACCTGCGCCCCTTCTGTCCCAGCTGATTAGACAGAGAACTGGGGGTCAATGTGGGACTGATGTTGCAAGGATAACTCTATTGAGCAGAATGGGTTAAAATTGTGTCAAAAAAATTAATACCCACTTGTTTTTTTTTTTTAAGCCTACGATAACATTTAATGATGTGACTCCTGGTTTGCTTTGATTTTGAAGTTCTCAGGAAAGTCTAGAGTGCGTTGTTTATCTGTTTTTGTATCGTTTTGACAAATATTGATATGAAAAATTGTTTTCAGTCCGTAATTACAGTGGTTATCAAAAATCACCGCACACTTTCAAATCTTCTAGTTGTTATTGGTCTGAAATGGTCTGAAATGAAAACCTATTAAAACAAAAATGTAAATCAGACTTTTTCCACTTTCATTTGAACGTGATAACCAGAAAAATCTGGCTACTCATTTCTGACAAAGAATTAAAATAGAAAACTAAAACACCTTGGTAGTGCAAGTGTGCACACCTTCAAATAATAATTAATCAAAGCACCTGTTGCTTTGATAAAAGCAGTAATTCTGGTTAAGTCTCTCCAAACAACACACATCTGGATGTAGTGGAGTTTTCTCTCGAGTTTATTTTAATGGGTTTTCATCTCAGGCCTCAAAGCAATAAAATCTAGTTTGAAAGGGTGTGTAGACTTTTTAATACCCGCTGTGTATGATAGTATATATTTGAGAACCTGTGAGATCTGGCCATCTTTGTGTGAAATGAATGCACTGTAGTTGGTTCATGACAAAATGCCTGGATATGTTCAAATGATCAAAAAGCAATAAAACTAGATTCTACATTTGTTATGAAATAGAAAAGCCTAAGTACTGTTTACGCTCAACAACAGGCAAAGCTTTGTGATTACCTTTGCATGGTATGAATTGGATTCTTCTTATTTCTGTTGTGCTTCATAGTCTACTAGTCAAAAAGAGCTGAAATACATACAACCTTTGTATAGAACATTGTCATGGGATGAAAGCAATGTGCTTTTGATGTTTTCGTCATCGTTATTATTAAAGTTATTATTGATATTTATATTTAAGGGATATTTAGATTTTAGACATGTTATCCTGCTTCTTACAGTAGTTAATGAAAAGTTTGGTCAGGGAAGTTTCTAGTTTTCAAGATTACTATAAAACAAAAGCAAGAAAGTCTATTATAACCTGCCACCAAATAAGATTGCACTGTTCTGTACTGCTGTACAGTGTCTGGTTTTGTTTCTGCTCATTTCGATTTTTGCTTCTTTTTCCAAGTAGAATTGTTTCTCCAACTTGTACGGACTCTGTCAGGCCTTCAGTTTGCAGAGAGATACCAAAGTATTCCACAGTCACCCCTGAAGTTACTGGCTCTAAGATATCTGATCTTTTATCAATCTCAGGAAGAAACCTTAAAGAGGTGTATTGGTGGGGGTGGGGGAGGGGGGGAGGGTTAGGAGAAATATATCATTTTCCCTTATAACAGTGGTGAAACTAACCAATACATTTGATTGCTATTTTTTCTTCACTCTGTGCTGTGACTCTTTTGCTGTATTTTTTTATGTTATAGACTTAATGTGATGGGTTTGTTATTTGTCGTCGTTGTGAAAATGTCAGTGATTCTACATGTTTATGCCTTCTTAGGGCAAAGATCAAAGGCTGTTTCTTTTTTAAGGAACATTATTATTTCCTCTGGACAGTTTCATTTTTTTTTTTTATTGTGTTGCAGTTATTGGACAATTAATCCATGTTAAAGCTGACATAGATTTTGAGTAGATTTTCACCTGGGTTATACTGATATGTGCAATTTATCTGTCCAAGTCTTTTCCCCTCCCTCACTATGACAGATGTTTTGGTTCAGACTGACTCTGGCTCATCACAATATCTCAGAAGCTTGTTATCACTCTTCTCTTTTAATTGCAAAATAAGATAATTGCATGTTTTTCCATGTTATCTGTATACCATCTTTCATTTTGCTTCTAATATTCCTCATCAGGCACATTCCGAGTTGTCAGACAGTAAACAAAAGATTTGCCTCTCCGCTTTGTGTTACATGGTCACACAAGTAAAGCTTTATGCATCCGAGGGAAATGGATATGGACCTGCATTTTCAGAAATAAAAATTTGCATTTTTTTTTAAAGAACCCTGTTACTCTGTTGATTAGTGTAGTTAGGCCTTTTGTCATTTTTATCATTTTGCACTAAGAATGGCATAATCAAGTTACTGTTGTCTGTTGGTTATGATTGAGAGTTGCAAGCTTGTTATGTTCCTGATCTTTTGATGGATTGCTATGTGTATACTGTAACCATCTTCCTTGTTTCTCCACCTTTTGCATATTATATAAATGTTATCACATTCAAATAATTTATTGCTAACAAAAAATGAAACAAAAAACATGCTACTGATTGTATGTATTTTTAAACAAAGCCTATTTTTTCTGTAAAAAAAACTGTGTTCAGCACTTTTATTCTGGGTTGTGCTTTTGTTTTCTATATATTTATAATTTAGATCGAAATGTATATATTGTAAAAATTGTGCCTTTCGACTAATTCTTTAAAAAGGTTTTCTACTCATTAAAGGAAGGAATATATCAAATTGCAATCTTAACTTTGTAAACAAATAAAAACTTGAAGATTGCTGAAATTGAGTGTCATTTCTTCAGTGAATTGGCCCATTCTTTCCTGCCTTGTTGAAGAAGAAACATGCTTGTCAGGTGGATAATTCACATGATCTGCATTAATGTCCTAACCCCCAAAGGCCTATTGTAGATTTATCTGTGCAGCTGTAGAATAGAGCAGGAGTGGGGGATATGGATATGTTAAGACTTGGGGCCACAGCTGAAGTTGAAGCATTTTAACTTAAGTTTCTAACAGCGCTTACAACACGACTCCAGATTTATTTAAGAGATAGAAAACCGAAGATAAAATGGAAAACAAATACAACTACAAAGGCTGAAATGTTACTCTGCAAACCTCTGTGCTCAGTAGCCAACCACAAATTTTATGTCCACACAAAATATTTCTCCTCCTTTGGGATGTCAGGACTAGGACTATATGTATCTACTGTAGTAGGCTATTACACCATATTACTGTATGGCTCACTCAATGAAAATGTCACACACCCACCTGTAGCCCACAGCCACTACCTTCACTTTACAATATTCCTGTAAAACAAGTAGATAACAGGAGTCACACCATAGATTATCTTTTTTTCCTCCATTGCTCTTTACAGTGATACAGCATACTTATATGTGATAATCTCACAACTAGTTTCCATAACAACAAAACAAAGCGCGGGGAACACAAGCTACAGATACAAAGAACCACAGTGCCATCTCCCTATCGTCAATAGACTTACCTATACAAAACAATTAGATCCGGACTTGTGAAACTGAAAATGACCCAAAATATATAACCTTATTTGAGCAAAGAGCCAGTATTGCTAACACATCTTTATTTATGTATATACATTAACTTATTCTACCATGAAACTGAACAATGTTATTTAAAACCAAAACTGGGCGAGGACTCACTTCCTGGGAGTGACGCTGCTTGCGTGATGACGTTGTGAAACTTACCTGGACGTTTTTTTTTTTGTTTTTTTTACCGTCAACGCCACGCCTCTCCTCACCTGTCTACGTGAAGATTTTGGAGAAGTTTACAAGCAGTTTGTGTGTAACTAGTCAAAGCTGAGTAAGTTTACAAGAGGATTTAAGTATCTGTGAAGTGTAATTTGAATTTGGGCGAATTCTCTGGAAGTAACGAAGAAGTTTACAAAGAAGACGTTTACAGGAACAGAGAAGAAGTTTACAGGTACAGAGAAGAAGTTTACAGGTACAGAAACGAGGCTACTGCTGTCTTTCGAAGTGAAAGTGAAGTTGAAGTGATATATTTTAGTGACACCGTTTGCAAAAGTGATTTCAAACTAAACGTCTTGTTTGTTGTGTATACAGTTAACTTAGTCATTGAATCAAACTTTTAAAAACACTACAGCTAGCTAACGTTACACGCTTTGAGCAGTACAACTGATTTCATGGCATAAGCTAACGTTATACGACATAATTGTGTCTGTGGTTTGGGGGTCTTTTGTTGACAAAATTGAGAGGGCATTTGATGGGATAACAGCATGGATAGTGTGTGTGTGTGTATTAAGGGGGGGGGGGGGGGTCAGCTGCCACAAGCCCCACTTTCCTTTGCCTCACCTTACTGGTTCTGCCACACATGCAGGTTTCTGCCTGCCTGCCATGATGTTTCACAACAGTTTCGTCTCTCTGCATTCCCTAACAGCTGCGTCTTCCCTTCCCTTCGCTACTGTGTTATTTGCAGAGATCCTGTTTGATTAATGATGACCCAATTTATCAAGACTACTGGCTTGTCATTGTGTGTAGATCCCTAGATCTGTTAAAAGATTTGATTTACGGATCTTGCCTCTAGATCTTACTGACTAGATATGAGGATTTTGAAATTATATCCTAAATTAAATGAAGTTTTCTTGATTAGTACTGTCAGGAACCATCACCTGCACAATCCCCCTGAAGAGCATGTGTTTGGTTTTTCATACAGGCTGAGTGAAGACAACAGGATGGGAGTCAGAGTAGTTGTAAAGTGGGTGTTTGCCATAGTTAAACAATGTTGACGGTACATGCCATGAGTAAAACCACTGGGTGAGCGGAAGCTAAAAGGCCCTGGCCTGTGTAATTACAGCCACTCTGTGGACTCTGTAAACCACTGGAGTATTTGTCCTCCAAAGCTCCCTATTCACACAGACAAGTTTTGCTATTTCTGATTAACCACGGACCAAAATGTATGCTGAAGCTCTAAGAGTACATTCTTTTTGTGATATGTCACATACATAACATGTTAGCCATTTAAATTTACTAGAATAGCTTGTTTGCATGATGCACTGTGAAGAATTCCAGTAATGTGGCACACTGAAAGTAGGCCTCTGTTGTCTTGGTGAAACATTAACTATGAGTTGAGTTTAGCTCTTAGCTAGCTTGTGGTGGGAACAAGGTGCTCAAGAGACCATGGAGAATTGGTAGTTGTTTGCACACTGGAAGGCCAACAGCAGTGGCTTTAACTTGAAAGGACCACAGAATCGCCTCTGAGCTGTCTGAACAGACTCCAGTCTTGAGACAAGAGTGACTGTTTACCTACTGAGCACTCCTTCGCTTCACTGCCCTGCTACTGGCAAGTGTTTGCTTTAGTAACAGTCTTTTTCCTGTTTTTTTAACAGGCCTCTCTCTGATACCTCAGTGGTTTGTTAGTGTTTTGGTTCTGCTCTGTTTTCCTCAGACTGATTAATAATTCAGTACTAGTGGCCTGGCCGTCCAAAGGCCAGCTGTTCCACCCAGCTTAATACAAACACCTGTATCAACATGTTGCACAGTTACCGCTTCTTTTTGACTGACGGTACTCTGTGGAAGGAGGTTCTCTTGCTTAAGAGCTGAGAAGCTGTGATATTGTTATCGGTCCCGATTTACCCTTCAGGTACACAAATATCTCCGGCCTGACTGCCACTCCTCTAGGGTACGACAAACTGTACACTTGACGGGGCAGGGCGCTGATAATCAAAGGCAAGCAGAGAGAGATTGCAGCACACCCACGCTTTGGGCCATGCATAAATGTTTACCATGTAGAAGAGATACAATCAAAACTCCCTGTTGCCACAGTGCTATCTCCTGATCTCATATAGCACAGCTTGGGCCTGTAAAGGAACCCAGGAAACTTTACTCAGGGCAAGCAGACCTATGGTGCAGCAAACACCCCCGTCAATTATTAACGGCCCAGTGCTCTCATTCCCCCTGCGTAACCATAGCACCAAGCAGAACGAAACCCAGCCGGCAGCTTGGGACCTGCTGTTGCCTTGTGGGAAAGACCACAAGCTAACCTAACTGGTCACATAGAAACACACACACAGGACTGACAGTGGGAGTGAGTG
Source organism: Centroberyx affinis (assembly GCF_046629955.1). Taxonomy (NCBI): domain Eukaryota; kingdom Metazoa; phylum Chordata; class Actinopteri; order Beryciformes; family Berycidae; genus Centroberyx; species Centroberyx affinis. The sequence goes on from NW_027282008.1 coordinate 93,578, forward strand.
GACCCGTTTGACTTTATGATCCCATCAGAAAGGGAATAATTGAGGATATAGATGGTAGCTCTGGATTGATGGATGCATGACCTAACTGGTGGGAGCAGGATTTGTGACGGGTTTTTCAGTTTCTAGATTTTTTTAAAGTTTTAAGTGTTTTTTAAAGTTTTTCTTTGTTGCGGCCTCCCTCCTGTGGACTATTTGTCTTTCCTGGACCGTATAGACTTGTATCAGTGACATGTGCGTGACAGAGATGTAGACTACAAGGGCATTTACTGCCATGCACTGACTCAGTTCAACTCTGGAGTTTGCCTCTATGAGTGTCAGGCAGACCAGAGGTGACTCAGTCGGTCAGCAGGTGCTTTAACCAGAGGAGACCACACCGCTGTTATCATCATGAATCTGACGCAGCGAATCAAACTGATGAAGCACTTTGGGTCTGTGCCCCCAGAGCCTCCGCCGCCACTCCTGGTGGTGCCTGTAAGTGGATGGATACTACAACACAAAGGACAATCTCTATTCGCTCTAATCTCTTACTGTTAGTCACTGGTGTCTAGATTGGGCAGAGAGTATGTTACCAGAACACTGGTTGTGTAGCTTTATTCATTTGGAGTACTGCAGATCAGCTTGCTTGTAGTAGTGGCTGTGTTGCTTATTCTGTGTATAGTTGACTGTAGCGGTAAAAGCGGTAATAACATCACCTTCTTGTTAATGACAATTAGGGCTACAACTAACGATTATTTTCATTATCGAGTAATCCCCTGTTTGTTTTTTCGATTAATCATATTGTCTATAAAATGTCAAAAATAATAACAAATGCCAATCACAAGTTACCAGAGTCCAAAGTGAAGTCTTAAAATTGCTTATTTAGACTGACCAGCAGCCAAAAAAAATGATATGAAGCGGAGAAAAGCAAGCAAATGTTACCATTTGTGAAGCTGTAACCAGCAAGTGTTTGGTATATTTACTTGTTAAATGACTAAAATGATTAGTCGATTAGCCACTAATTGTTTCAGCCCTAATGACAGTGTTTGAATTAGCCTATCCTTGTGTGAACTCAGCGTAGTATTTCCAAAGTCATGTTTTTTTAAAGTCTGAAATTACCCCACAATAACCGTCATTCACCACCCTGACATATGCAGCACTGTATACCTATCTATGGTTACCTATCACATTTAAGATGCTTCACCTTTCCCATATGGGTGAATGGGGGGTTTTGTGCAAAGCAGTGTGGTTCCACCTTAAATCCCTAGCAATAAAGGGCAATAGAGAGAAGCTGTGAGAGTGGGCAAAGGCTGGGTGGGGGAGGAGCGCTCCAGGTGGGGTTTCTGCTAGGTGTTTTTTTCTTCTCTCTCTATTGACACAGAAACACCAAAGCCAGACACATTAGATATTAATTCAGCAGCAGGATCAGGTTTCCACTGGACAGCAGCCACCATCCACGCAGAGTTGATCTAAAGAGGAAGTAATTGGATTTGGAAAAGTGTGGGATCTGTGATTTTTGCTTTTGGTGTTACCATATGGGATATAAAGACCTGGCTGTTTGTTGAGCGCAGCAAGCCGCAGGTGTTCTGCTGAGCTTAGAGATCCCAGTGGGAGATGGAAGTGAGGTTCAAAGAACAAGTGGTAAGTAGGAAGCGAGAAATACCAAGCATTTTATGGTCTACTACTACTGTACAACCTGCTGGAAAGTACCCGAAATAAGGTGTGAAAGTCAGCAAAGAATGAGATTACTTTATTACTAAGTGTATTTACTAGCCCCCAGCTACAGGTTCCTTAGAAATGACAAGGTGAAAACCTAAAGGTACAGTAGTTTCAGAAAGGCCTGAAGGCTGTGGGCTTCAGACAGGCTTTCATCATAGGCAGTAACACTCATTGTGAGCTTTGTTAGCCTGTCATTTGTTTTACTGATTTTACCTACCTTTCTTATTATTTGACTCAGTGAACTGTTAGTTGGATTTCACAGAACATTTTGCAATACAAAAGTGTAGCTGATAACTTCATGGACAGTCTGTTTCATGTCATATTTGTGACTGAGATATCTGATGTTTGGAGCACACTTGCCATGTGCCGCTCTGCTTGGCATTGTTCAGCTGCCTGGTTTGTTGTTAGAAACAGCAACTATTTTCAGGAAAGTCCCTAGACTGAAGACTGATATCATCACCGCTATTTGCATGTGTCTTTATCTTTCTTCCTTTTCCTACAATGGTAGATAGATGTTATGTAGGCTACATATCAATGCTCACTCTTAAAAGTTGAACTGATTAGATCATTATTACTAATCTTTTTACCAACCAGTATAAATATTGATCCACTGAGCAGGGAAGTGTTCCAATAGTATTGACAGAGATGTCTTCCTATTTGATTTCCCTTGTCAGACAGTTGTAAAGTTTAACGATCATGTTTGCTCTTTGCTCTCTCAGTCATTTGATTCAGTCGTCTTCAGATACTTCTGCTAATCTTGGCCTGTTCTGCTCATTTGACTTGTCTCATCTGGATGAGCTAGTGATCTATTCCTAAGATTCAAGAGCTCTTCACTAATGATCTACTGCTTGACTACTTGACCTTTCATTGACTTGCATTTTCAGCGCAAAACACACACGCTGACTGACATTTGTAGTGAGGTTGTCCCATCATGGGCTGTCCACACTCACTTGTGAGATCTACACTCAGTCAAATGCATTTTAACCCGTATTCTCATTAGGTCAAGGTTAGATTGTATTGCTCACACTGCTATATGCACCCCCAAGCTACAAATAACTGCAAAAAAACACTACAATATCAAATAACAACATCAGGTATCAATGTTAGTATAGATGCAAATAATAGCTTGGCATGCACTCGGCAAATCCACAGCCAGCTCTCGTTTGAGGGATCAACTCTGTGGCCTTGTGTGTATTTTTTTCTTCTGTGTTCTGGTTCATCATTAACTTGGTCAAACAAATGGCCTACTGTTCACAGGTCACACAGTATTCCTGTACTTCTGGTTAAAGGAAGTTCTGTTTTCACCCCTGTTAGTTAGTCTGCTTGTCTGTCAGCAGGATATCTCAAAAATGTGAAAGTTGGTGAACAGATAGGCCTTGCGCCAAGGAACAATTGTTTACATTTTTGTGGTGATCCAGATCTGGGATTTCCAACATTAGATGATTATCATTTTTTAGCCGTAACTATGAAACTAACAGAGATAGACTTGATTCCAAATCCTAAGTGTATGTTTGCAAGGTCAAGAAATCAATTTAACTTAACGTAAAATTTAAGTGATTGGAATGATGCAAGTTGGAGAATTGTTCAGCATTGGCAGAAGTTTGCCCTCTAGTTAGATTGCCCCTGCCAATGTAAATGCGTGTCAGTACTTTGTACTCTCTACTCACTTGGCCTACATCTCCTACCCTCCCCTTGGTATTTGAATAAACCATTGGCTGTTTCAACACTTGACTACAACAGTGTGTCTCTGTGTTTTGGAGTAGAGTAGCTGGCTTTACCCGTTCCTGCCAATTTAGTATGACCAAGCAGGCCTCTTCCTGACACGATGAAATATATGGCCTGCCCGCCTGCATGTTGTTTGGTTTTGAAATGAGCTGGTATGTGGAAAATGGCAGTCATGTTTGGTATGTTGCTATGTCGGTGCAGCTACTAAAAGTCTGTCTTGAGGTGGTTTAGTGTTTAATTAGAGGTTTGCTCTGAACGCTGCTGCTTGAAAATAAATACATAATGTGTTGGCTTGGAAAATGCTTACATACACTATCCCGAATGACAAAAGGACTGCTAACTGACACTTGACTATCTACAAACACTCTTCCAATTCACCAGCTTCCAAGGCCGAGTGAATTGACTGTTTACAGAACGGCAACTATAGAGATACAATGTGTAGAACAGGCACAATGTCTCTGTGTCACTGGAGGAGGAATATATATTTGACTCTATACATTGTATTTCTAGGTGTACGCTTACTGAACAAGCCCCTGGTGTCATATGTCGTCAGCACCACAGGGACATAAGGGCAGACACACACACACACACACACACACACACACACACACACACATACACCAGTAGCCCCTCCCCCATACCTGTCAGGCAGGAATGAGACAGGTGAGAGCATGCTGGGATAGGGTTGAGTCACACACACACTGTTCCTGCTCGGCTCAGGCTCAGCTGTTGTCACTGTAAGGGCCTGGATTATACAGTAATATTAGGCTTATGTTGTTGTCAGTGCATTTCCAGTACATTGTTTTTGTTGATATTATCATTTAATATTGACAAAGTAAAGTATTTCTGTGCCACAGTATGTAGTTGCTGTTGTTTTCCAAAGTCTCATGATAGTTGTTGTTTTTTTCAGAAACCGGGCATGGAGGAGTTAACGATATGGGAGCAGCATACGATAACACTGAACAAAGTAAGTAGTCGTTTGTATGTTTTATTCTCGTTTTATGATATGCTTCAATGCAGAGGTGAAAGTCGAGCCGCAGTGTATGGCACAGAGGCACTTTCAGTATTGTCTCCGAGGGTATTGTCAAGCACTTTCGGGGGTTGAGCTGGACTGGGCTTCAGACCTATCGGTTTCCCAGAACAGACTCCAGGAGGAATTCAGAGCGACACACCCTGCTGCGCTCGGCAGCACCAGCTCGGTGTTCACTACCCAGGTTGCACCGAAGGCTGATGGAATGTGCTCTTTGTCCCTCTATCTCTTCATCTCCCACACATGCGCATACTCTCTAACCCACTCACTTTCCTGCACTCTTTTTTTCCATTTATTTTATGTTTTGCTCACTTACTTTCTCTGTCTCTTTCTCTGTCACCCACCCTTTATCTGACTTTCTCTTATCACCCCCCATCCCTCTCCCTTTCCCTTGCTCTCTCCCTCTCCTCCTCTGCCAACGTCAGGATCCCAAGCTGGGGTTTGGCTTTGCCATATCCGGCGGCAGGGACAAGCCTCACCCAGATTCTGGGGATACAGCTATAGTGGTGTCCGATGTGCTGCCAAACGGACCGGCCATAGGGCGGCTTTTGTGAGTTGACTATCATTGCACTTAACTGACAGTTTCTTGTGGCGGACTCTAGGAGCTTTAAGACTGTTTGCATACAAAACAAATGATCACCGACCTACATACATATGTGAATTTACCTGGGAGCTAAAATAATATTCAAAGCAAATACACTGTACGAACCCACCAACAGGGATGCACTTACATGTTTCTTTGCTGATAGTAATGTTCCTCTGCCCCGTAGCACCAAAGATCAAATTGTCATGGTCAATGGAGTATCTATGGAGAATGTCTACTCCAACTTCACCATTCAGAACCTCAAGTCATCTGGCAAGACAGCCAACGTAGTGAGTATGGGCCAAGCACTAACCAAAATACCTTAATACTTCTACTCCATTGTCTTGTATGCTTTGTGTAGTTTAGATTAGTGAACTGTACCCTGTATCTTTCCCAGGCTGTTACAAAGTGCTACAAAGTACTCAGCTGTAGTTTGACGATTCCCTCCTCCTCTCTTTTTCTCTCTCTCACGCCTTCGGTCACTCTCTCTCTCTGTCTGTCTCTCTGTCTCTCTCTCTCTGTCTCTCTCCATCCCTCCCTCTCCAGACAGTGAAACGTCCTCGTAAGATCCAGATCCCAGTGACCACCAGGCCGTCGCGGGCCGCCTCCCACTCCAACCTGCTGGACCAGGACCCTCCCAGCCGACGACAGCGCCGCTACTCTGACGGCAGCGACAAGGGTCGAGACGCCGACCGGTACCGTTCCCGCGCCCGCAGCTCCACGCCCGACCGCAACGGGCACGGACACACGCTGCCGCTCATGTCCACGGGGTACAAGAGGCTGCCACAGCAGGACGTTGCAGACAAACCCATCAGAGCCACTCTAGTTAAGAAGAAACTCACAGATGGTAAGGATGTAAGGGACGAGAGAAAGAGGGCCAAGTCTTAGCTCTTAGTCTAGCCTTACTGCCTTGGAACTTGCACATATCTTATCAAGCTGATTTAAAGAATGTAGTTACCAAGGTGTTGCCCAAATGTACTCAAGGGGAAATTCCTACTTTATTACACACACCCATTAATTTCAATACTAGTGTATGAAGCTTGATGTGTAAGGATTTTGGGCAAAGGGATTATCTACCACTTTCATATTTTCTGAAATGTATTTCTTTTTACTGGTTTCATGCTCTGATGAAGGCTCCCAGTTGTCAGCTGAAATGCATTGGCATATTGTGGGCAGATTCTTTTTTCTTTAAAAAAAAATGTAAATATAAAATTAGCAATGAAGATTTGAGGTGATGGTTTTAATCAATGGAGTGCCGTCTTTTCCTTCTTTCACAGGACTGTTCTACTGTTCTTACTGGTTTCTTTTGTCTTCCTTTTTCTCCAGAGTACGGTTTGAAGCTGGGCAGTCAGATCTTTATTAAGCACATGACAGAAACGGGCCTGGCTGCTAAGGAAGGCACACTCCAGGAGGGAGACCTCATTCTCAAGGTGAGACTTAAGACTTGACAGATTAACCTGAAACTGTAGCGTACAGTATATCTTTTCTATTCTGATATTTTGTCAGGCCAGGGGCAGTGAAACTATGTCACAAAGGCCTGGATCATTTCAGTATTCATCATCTACAATGTAATTCTCCACTGGCATGTCTGAATAAGCAACTCAAGGTTGTTATTGTGCAGATGATAACAAGTAATGCAGTTTTATTAATTTAATTTTGATCAATTTGTCTACTTTGTCTTTGTCCAGATCAACGGCATGACGACGGAGAACCTGTCCCTGCTGGAGACGAAGCACCTGGTGGAGAAGAGCAGAGGCAAACTGACCATGATGATCCTCAGGGACGACCGCAAGTTCCTGGTCAGCATCCCAGAGGTGGAGGACAGCGCGCCCAACAGCGAGGACGACCGCCGCAAAGACAGCAGCTCCGAACTGGAGGGTGAGAGAGAGGAAGTGGAAGGGAGGGTGGGGTTGGTTGTGGTGGGGTGGAGAGATTAGTGTGCATGAGGGTTAGAGGGACAGAGAGGGAGGAGATAAAGGATGTCAGTGTCTCCAAACTGGAGTGTGAGGAGGAGCATTGAAGGAAGAGAGAAGAGAGAGAGCTGCTCTGAACTAGAGAGTGTGAGATGAGAGGTAATGAAGGGAATGAGAGAAAATCAGTGGAGAAAGGAGAACAGTAGGAGAAGGGAGGATTGCAAAGAAAGGGTAGTGGAGGATACATTGAGATATTCAAATGCACCGTCAGTAAATGTCCGATCTCATTAATCATATTCCCTGTCTTTCTCCCATCAGACATTTCAGACCTTGACACAGACATCCCAGCTCCCAGAATGTCCCGTTCCCACACCAGAGAGAAACGGACACGCAGGTACACACAGCACCTACTTCGCCACATGCCAATGGATACCTTGTCTAGCCCGGTCATAACATCTTTTCATTGAGTTTTCCAAAGCTGTCACCCCAGCCTGTATGTCTTAAGCTTCTGAGAATAGGAGTACTGAAAGACACAACACTTATCTCCCCACTGACATGTTAATGCTTCATACTGTATCATTTTTTCTTGTAGTCACATAAGGATTTGATTTTGATAGTTTTTTTCTTTTTTTACTACTGTCATGCACTCTAGGTGCCCAAGAAACCCATAAATCATGTTGCAGTATGTGTGTATTATAGAAACAAACTCACACAAACAAAGTACACACAAACAAGCATCACACAAACAAAGAACACTGCTGTTTTGCCCAGGCTTTACAGCTAATGTGCGCCACACAGAATCCACCTTTTCTGAAACGTATATCATGACAATCATAATTGTCTAACCCCCCAAAATAGCAATAAAAGTAATTTTGCTGTAAAACTCACCTCTCAGCTCAGGAGTACCAAAAGATGATTCTCTTCTCTTTTTTTTTGTCTTTTTAACCCAGAACCAGAGCTGAACCTCCTCCTCCAGCCAAGTCCCGTGATTCATCCCCTGTGCGCTCCACCTTGACCCGGCCTCCTGCCAGGACCTACCCCTCTCGCAGAGGTCAGTCCTGCGGAGAATAGCTCTCTCCTACCAGAACTAGACACAGTTCATTCATCATATACTCAAACAAATAGCGATTGAATTACACATATTTCAGGGGTTATTGGGTTTCGTAAATGGCCAAATCAGGGGCGCCCCCAGAAGCTTAGAAATATTAACATGGACACCCCATCAGCAGGAACAACACTGATATTGTAGAGCTCTATTTTCAGAGCATCTTGAGATATGACTGTGTAACTTAAGCTCTGTCGCCTACTGTGTTAGCAGAGCTTGTTTGTTTTTCTGTTGGAAGTCACATTGAGAATGAAATCCAAAAAGAGAGGCAGGCAGCTGAAGCGAGGCAGGACAAATGTTGGCAAAAAATACCCAATCGGGCAATATGTACAGTTAAAGGAAGCAATTTATGTTTGTTACTGTTGATTATTGTTTCTCCAGTCCCATCTGAGTCTGAGTCAGACCGCAGCGCCTCCCCTCCTCCTGCCAGGAAAGACCGAGATAGTCCTGACATAAGGGACCACTCCAATAAATACAGGTCAGTTCAACCTCAGTAATGTGAATCCTACATCTACTGTGACAAAAATGGAAGAGTTCATCAAGCTCTATGATTTGGCAGCACAATGAATTGCATATAATCATATTTTGCAATTTTATTTTCCACAATAAATGATCGTAGAATATTGGAAATAACTAAAGATTTAATTTCATTTGATGTTGGGCGCAGATTGTCAAGATGTTAATGTAAGGTGCCAAAAGTGCAAGAAAATATTTTTGATCGAAAAATTAAGATAAATAATCCTGATTACTTTTTCTGGCAATATAATCAGAGTTTTCATTTTAGCCAGCAACCCCACTAGATGACCAAAAAAGCTACACAATGCACCTGTATTTTGTGTATTTCTACAGCTGTTATGTTTGTTATGTTTAGTGTCAATCCCATGTATGAGTTTGTTTAAAACTCCTAAAACCAGAACAGTATACTCACCAACTTACCATCTTACCACAAATCTGACCTCGTCAAATAGCCTGATCTGTTGTTAATAAATTAAGTTTGTTTTTCCTCTTCCTCCAGGACTCTGTCAGGAGTTTCCACCCTCCCCAACCCCCGAGCCTCCCCTGTGGTCCACAGCTGGACCGCCCCTCGCTCTTCCTCCTCCGCCTCACGGCCCCGCAGGCCGGTGTCGGAGTCAGACTCAGACCGCAGTGCTTCCCCTCCCCCAAGGAGGGAGAGCCCCCGCCCCGACTCCAGATACAAGTAAGGACCATGCATGCTTGATTCAGCCAAACCCTCAGATGAACTCACCTCAGATCCATTCTTTCCACTGCCTATCCTCTCTCCATATTCGTTTTCTTTTTTTTTTGCTCATACCCAAATGAAGCTAGAGGAAAAAGCCAGCACTAAAAAAAATTATGTGTTGTGTTGAAATTTTGGTTTATTTGCATGATGGTAAAACACCGAAGCTGCATGTCTAAAACAAACTGATTGTAAAGATAGAGATGTAATCAATAATCTGTGCAGGTGATATTAAAGAATAAACAAGGGGCTTATAAACATCTCACCTGAAAACAAATAAAACAACAACCAAAAAATAAAGATGACAAGTTAAGACACAGCAACATTGGATAACAGAATCCATTCAGTTGTTACACTGATGTTTCAGCTATCCAGCATTCCTCAGCATTCATCAGCATCAACATCCACACTCCCAAACTCTCATGTCCCCTGTGTTCCCTCTCCTCCCTCCAGAGTTCTCCCTGACCTTCCCCACCCAGGGATGAGAGCCTCCCCCATCCCTGTTCGCCAGGAGCCCCCGCGGAGAGTCAACTCTCCTCTCAGAGTCCCGCCCCCAGGTCAGTGTATATGCACACACACACACACACACACACTCACACACACACAGCAGTGTAACCTCCCCGTGGCCGTACACACACAAGATTTTGCCTGAAACCCCTTTGACAGTATTTGTTTAACCTCTGTGTATTTGCTGAAGTCCTACTGAACTGGGGTTACAACAGCTCAGCTTGTTGATGTTAGTGTTTCTCAAAACTAAGACCACATTTCTCATAAATCCTGTAAAAAGGATGTTGCCCATTTCCCGTGAAATCCATGCAGTGTAGAGGCCGCTATAGGCTGCCAATCTTCTTGCTGATGGTCTCATTTGTTTAAGGTAAATGTACTAATGTTTCAAAATTAATGTGGTGATGATTTATTGATGTCAGAATTCTACACGTGGCAAGTTTAAAGTGGCATTAAGTAGTCTCTGACCTAGGAATTGCATCAACACATCGTCAGCAGGTGTCTGGCACAGCTTACGGTGGCCTTTAATGGACATAAATAATTAAGTCACATTTTCACAATGGAGACAAGTCAGCAAGCTAATTACAGCAAAGATCCATCAGCAACGTCTAGTGAGGAGGTGTTGTATCATGAAAAATATTGTAAAATACTGTAATAATAATAATGCTGCATTTTAGTAATGTGAAGGGACAGTAAAAATCCGACTTATTGCACCTTTAAAGCTACCATGTTTTGTAACTATTCCTCTCTCTTTCTCCCTAGACTCTGAGTCGGAGTCGGACGGCAGCTCCGCCCCTCCCCAGAGGCAGGGCACCCCCTACAGCCAGGACTCCCGCAGTAGATACAGGTACAGATGAAGGTCCGCCCCACCCCAACCTCCCACCCTCCCCTCTCCTGAACCCAACACACGGACTGGGACACTGAGCAGACCATGCACGCCTCATCCCTTATTTACATTAGCTAATCATGAGATACCATTTACCATAACTACTTTAATTACCTCTCTCTGTGTTGTGATTTTTATTGATTTAGTGATTTTATGTCTTTAGAATTGTAGTCTTTTAATTTTATTTGATTTGTGTTTTTGACTGTGTACCCCGTGATACAATTTGTATTTCTGTTGAAGTTGTGTTTACCAATTAAATAAAAGTGACTTACACTGAACCAGTCCCTCTACTGTATGTGGCTAAGTGTTGATGAGACAGAGGACACTTTTATCGCTGATTTAAAAATATCCCAATCAATAATAAATCCCCTATTCACTGATCAGCTCTTACAAATCGGCATGTTTTACACAACACCTGATTAATGGATGAAATTCATAATACATAATAAGCATGACGAAGCAAGGTCAAGCAAGACAAATAACACTACTTGATTTTGTGATCAGTCACAAAGCAGTTAACCATCAAAGGGAGAACTACCCCCAGAGACACTAAGGTGAATATTCAATATTTCAGTCTCATCCTCTCATCAATAATCATCATTCTAGCCACGGCCCGCCCCTCTCCAAACGTAACTGAGATTTTGTTGTCTTCCTCCTCCCTCACTCCCGCCTCCCTCTCTTCTCTTCTCTTCCAGAGTCCTCCCCGATTTATCCCAGCCGCCCCAGGTGGAGCCGCCGCGTTGGAGCGCCCCCAGTGTCACCGCCAGCAATCCACCACAGAAAGGTGTGTGTACATATTCAGAGGAGGGATGTGTGAAGGGTATGTGTGTGTATTGAACGTTAGTGAGTATATGTGTAGGTGTGAGAGGGAGTGTTCTCGTTTGCATTCAGTGTGTTCTCGTTTGCATTTGAACATTCAAAGAGTTAAATGAAACATCCGTAGACTCCCGCACATTGTCTTCACTTAACAAGAATTTATTAAATGACACAACATTTCGGTCAAGCGACCTTCGTCAGGTATCGTTGTGTCATTTAATAAATTCTTGTTAAGTGAAGACAGTGTGCGGGAGTCTACTGATTTTACTTTGTCGTGCTCCTCCGACGCACCTGGCGCATACGGTAGTGCAAAGATAACCTTTTTGTTTAAATGAAACATCCACCATTTTAAAATAGCGATAACAACTTTTGCAAAATGACTTCTGGTATGAAAGTAATGCACATTATCAGTCATCTTAAGATATTTTCTTACAAATGTGTTGTTGAAGACAGTCATCTGCAATTTTTGAACTACTGACGAATGAATGTCAGGTAATACATCCAAAATGAAGTGTTGAAGTAGGAAATGAATTGTTTTGGAATGACAGCCTTCATTTACTGATATCCACAGCTCACTCAGAATCGGAGTCCGAGGCGAGCTACACATCTGTCCCCCGCAGGGACTCGACAGACAGTGGCAACTCCAACTCCAACTTCAACAAGGCTAAGAACCGATACAGGTGAGTCAAACAGACAGAACTAGGCTGGTTTGATAGGATATTGTAATAACACATTCTTTGTCCTAATATGGTTTATGGGTGATCTGTAGCCCTTCTTTCATTCTTATGCAGACAGCTACAGTTGTGCTGTAGTTGTAGTAAATACACACTATGTGTCTGTGTGTTGAGCAGTTGGAGTCATATCAAAATGAAAAAAAAATGAGTCTGCCAACAAACAGTTTTGACCAAAAAAGGACTTCTTGTAGTACATGGTGTAAAATACAGTTAGTCATGCACACAGAGGAAAATTAGAGATGTGAGTGAAGATTTTGGGTCACTGCTTCAGTGTAGAGATGTGTGAAGTGATAGACAGACAGGATGTCAGACTGGTTCATCTGCTTAAGACACACAGAAATGTTGGCTCACTGTAAAATACTCTGTACACACTAACACACATGACAGAAAACTTCCCGCAAGGATTGCATAATATCATGTTTCAGTTCCATTGCTGATGTGTAAAAAGATTTTTAAAACGAGCCATGTGGAGTAATGTCCAGAACTCGCATTTCAGTTCACCAATACTCTGCTAATATGTTTTCCTCCATTATCATAGTATATCCGAGGAAAACAAAGAAGGTTAAATAACATGGTTCTTTAATTATGTTCTCTCAGAGTCCTTTCTGAGACGGGGTCGTCTTCAGTCCCCGTGAAACAGGAGCCGCCACGTCAGGCCCCACCACCGGTTACTAGACCGCCTCCTGAAGGTCAGTATACCCATCTGTCTCTCACTCTCTCATCCCCCCTTCCTCTGTATAAAGGTTTTTTATGCTCATCACAAAGTATAGAGCGGAGGAGCTAAAGTTAGTCCTGACCACTGTGCCTCTGCTTCTTCCTCCTTTTTCCTTATTCAGATTCCTCAGAGTCGGACCAACTTTCACACCTAAGGAGGTCTGGGAGCTCGGAGCGGGAGAACAAAAACAGGTAAGACAAAGTGATGCCGTGTCACATCTTCAGCCAAAGACAATATACCACTAGTTTGTCCCTCTTTAGGAAGTTTCCCTAAGCCTTTCCATAACTTTACCAGTGTAAGTGTAAATGTGTTATTATATACTAATATAGATTGAACCTATAGTGATTACATCTTCTTCTTTTGCAGTATTCCTCGTCCTACTAATGGAACTGGCACAGTTAAGTCTGGGATTTCAGTGAAGAACAACCCACCAGTCTACTGTAAGTATCAGCTTTGTCTCAGTACTGTAGAGCTTTCTGTCTTACCTGCTATTGGAGGGAGACTCTCAACAGTGTGCTGTCTTTTTCAGCCAAGCCAGCAGAAGAGCCAATCTACTCCCTACCTCCAGACTCCTACCCTACACCTAATCTAGGGTGAGTAAACCTCTTTTGCAAATGGTTATTAATATGGATAAAAATATATGCAGCTATTTCTTTGAGCAGGTTAATTGGTGGCAACAGTGATTGGTAACATACAGCTAAAATTTCAACCTTCTCCTCTCTTTCCCACCTCTCTCTGACTTGCTCAGGTACAGCTCAGACCTGAACACAGTAAGGTTTGTGAAGGAGGGCAGCGTGGGTCTGAGGCTGGTGGGGGGCAACGATGTTGGGATCTTTGTAGGCGGGGTTCAGCCCAACAGTCCTGCGTACGAACAGGGCATGAAAGAGGGAGACCAGATCATGCAGGTGAGATAATGGTACTGTCCTCTTGCTCAAAGCTTAACAGTAAGAATTTAGGGTAAATATTCTTTCCAAGCCTACGATCAAACTGCACTTATTTCTTACTCTTCTTACTTTACTTATTTATTAACACACTTGTGTCTCATTTTGTTCAGGTAAATAAAGTAGACTTTGGCCATTTCACGCGAGAAGAGGCTGCCAACTTCCTCCTCAACGTCAAGAAAGGAGAACAGGTGGAAATCCGCACACAGAACAAGATGGACCGTAAGATCATAGGATAACTTAATTTCAGTCCAAACTGTCTGGTGAAGATACTGTCTATAGGTGACATTGAATTTATAAATCTCAAATTTTCCTTGACTTCTCCACATTTCTCTCCGCTCTCCTCAGTTTACAAGAAGATCCTTAAGTCAAACCTGGGAGACAACTTCTACATCCGGAGCCACTTTGACCACGAGGCCGAAGGCCCCATTGGGCTGAGCTTCACCAGAGGAGAGGTGTTCAGGGTGGTGGACACCATGCACCGCGGCAAGCTAGGCAACTGGCTGGCTATCCGCATGGGGAACGACCTGCACGAGCTGGATAAAGGCACCATCCCCAACCAGACCAGGTCAGGGGAGATGGAGGGGCAAATATTGATGTGTTTGATTGAATTTTAGAATGTTATAATATTGAAGTAGATGTGTGGAATGAGTAAAATGTAGTTTCCCAGTATTCAGATTTACAATTTTAGCTAGAATCATAATTCAGTGTTTACATCTCCTGGAATATAGATGTGAAGGGTTTGATTCCAAAATAGCGTTTTGAAATTAAACCCTCCACATCTATATTCCAGTAGATATAAATACTAAATTATGGTTCCAGGTAAATCTGAATTCTGTGAAATTGCATTTTACTAAATACATTTGCTACCTGAAATTCATCAGGAAATATTTGGGAAAACATAAATAATTTTGTCCTCAAAACATGAACTATTTTATCATCAAATGTCTTAGGATGGCTCCTAACTTAAATACTAACCCATAACGTGCTTAACTGTTAATTGCTTAACTTTCAGTGGTTGTCATTGTTTTTTTTAAAATGGTGGATATCTAATTTTGGAACAAAACTTTTCATATGTCCATCCTAAGTATTACAAGATGCATTTTCCTGTGCTTCAGCTCCATTGACCCAGTTTATCATCATCATCCTCTTTAGGGCTGAGACTCTGGCCACCATGGAGCAGGCACAGAGGTCCAGTGGAGAGAGGCAGGTGTCGGGACCAAGAGCCGAGTTCTGGAAACTACGGGGGCTCAGAGGGGGCAAAAAGAACGTCCGTCGGACTCGTGACGACCTTCTGCAGCTCACCATCCAGGGCAAATTCCCAGCGTATGAGAAAGTCCTGCTCAGAGAAGGTTGGGATTTTTGTTTTAATTTGTTTATCTGCTAATGTTCACACACTGGAGATATGTTATATATTGTCATGTCAAAAGCAAGGCTCCATTGTTTTATAATGAACATGCTCTCACTAGCCCATGTGTATTGATAACTAGTTGAACCGGTTTTAACACTGTTGAAACTTGTGTGTCACCAGCTAATTTCAAACGGCCCATTGTCATTCTGGGTCCTCTTAATGATATCGCCATGGAGAAGCTGGCCAGGGAGATGCCTGACGAATATGAAGTGGCAGGTTGGTTGTCTTTCATGATACTTATTATCAAAAAAGAGAGTCCTCAGTAATTTATTTTGTGTTAAGTGATGAATATACCATGTTGTCGCTGTCGAGTGAAAACCTCACATCTCCAAAATGTCAAATTTTCAGTAATTAAGGAAAATACCCTCTGTTTTTAGCTTGACCATCATGAATTTTTGAGTTTCTCCAGTGGGTTTTGAAAGGGTTTCATAAGCACAAAGGTCATAGAATTTTCTCTAACCCAAAGAGGAGCATGTAATCCTTCAAGCAAAGTTAAAACATGAAAATGGAGTTAGAAAGTTTTCACAAGACAACCATGATATTCTTCCCCTTCTTTGTCACTTATTCTCCTCCTCTCCTTTATGTTGAACATTTCTTCTCATTGTGTTATGGCAGACATGGTACCCCGCAGCGGAGGAGGAGACAGTGGCTCCACAGTTATTAAACTGGACACAGTGAGGAAAATAGCTGAGAAGGTGAGCAGTAACAGTCAAAAAGTTGAAACAAGTATGGTAATTCAAACACAAGTGAACATCTACTAAATTTTATGAAGAACCAGATGAATTCTGTGTTTTCTTTCCACGTTTTGCTTCCCCTTCACTCCCTGTTTCTTTTATGTTTCTTGTCTCTCTTCCCAGGACAAGCACCCCCTGCTGGACATCACTCCCACTGCAGTGGAAAGGCTGAACTACATCCAGTACCACCCAATGGTGCTGTTCCTGGACCCTCACAGCCGCAAGGACGTCAAGGCCATGAGGCAGAGGTACAGCCCAAACTCCAACAAGAGCTCCAGACGCCTTTACTCCCAGGCCCTCAAGATGAGGAAACACTGCAGCCATCTGTTCTCAGGTAATAACACATGCACAAACACTGTCCCTGCCACATGCTATACTTGAGTAGACAGAATTGATTTACCATCAGAAGTATTTGAAAAATACCATATACGTTGGTTAGGTGGGTTCTTTCTTTCTTTATCTTTCCATTTATCCCAGAAAGATGAATTGGTACAAATTTGCAGTATGTAGCCCCACTCCCTGAATACTCGTTTTACACTGTTTTAATGTTTTTCTTCTGACTCTTCCTCCCAGCGCGTATTGACCTGCAGCCCAGCTCCAACATTTGGTATGAGATTCTAAAGGACAAGATCCGCCACCAACAGGCCAAACCTGTCTGGGTGTCCGAGGTCACGGTAAGGCACACAGCTCCTTCCGTCTCTCTCTCATGCACACACACACACACACACACACACACACACACAGAGTAAACACTACATACTCAATCCCTTTGCCCTTACGCTCAAAAAATTTAAGTTGGCATATTGCTACAACCTAGTGAAAAATCGGATATGTCCAAAAGGTACATTTTCAAGAATTAAGAAAATCAGGCTTCTATTTACATTGACAACCATGCATTTTTGAAACTATATATGATGCATTTTCCAAGATTCCAAGGGTCATAAAATTGTATCATCCCATAAAGGATCATGTAAACCTTCAATTCAAGCACTTGGAAATCAGCGAAATTGGTTCGGTAATTTGTTAGCTATTAGCTATTGGTAAATTGGTAATTAGTTAATATTATTACGTACATAATAGTTGAATCATTTCATGAACTAAACACGTGTAAATAAAAGGGTATGCCAGAAAGTTTTTAAGTTATCCACCAGTTTCCTCAGTTACACATCTTGCTACTCAATGATATAGTTTACTTAAAGAGAATAACTAAAACTTTACTTGAGGAGAATAACTAAAACTTTACTTGGAAGAGAATAGCTAAAACTTTACTTGGAAGAGAATAACTAAAACTTTACTTGAGGAGAATAACTAAAACTTTACTTGGAAGAGAATAACTAAAATTTTACTTGAGGAGAATAACTAAAACTTTACTTGAGGAGAATAACTAAAACTTTACTTGAAGAGAATAACTGAAAGCCCTTGTCTTTATGTCAGCTGGAGAGTGGTGGAGAGCAGGACCTGGATGCGTTGGACCGAACCCACTCCGACTACCTCAGCGCTGCCAGTGACCTGGAGGACACTGATGGAGAGGTCTTCACCGACGGAGAGGCCTACACCGACAACGAGGACCTGGACGAGGCTTTCCCCAGCCAGGAATCTGCCAGGAACCTGCGGAGCTCCAGGGCCGCTGGAGCCGCTCTGGCCCGATCCTCTGAGCCTGCCTCTGGGCACCGCGGCCCCGCCATGGACCCCGAGCCCGAGTCTGAATCCTACGCGCTCAGAGAAATCCCACCCTTGATGCACGTGCCCGAGCCCCAGTCGTCCCGCCGCATGAATTACAGCCCGCCTCACAGTGCTGAGGCGGAGGAGGAGGAGGAGGAGGACATTCCCCCCTCTCATCGGAGCTACTCGGACTCAGATTTCAGTGCCACCGATCCAGTTGCCCCCACCACCCCATCGGACGGACCCCCAGACTTTATAGCCCCCGACCCCTCCACTCTGAACTATGCTTCTGAGGCTCCAGCTGCTGAGATGCAGCCTGAGAGCCCCCCACCTGTCACCCTGTCTGCCATCGAAGAGAAACTGCAGCAGGTAAATAACATATTTCCTCTTATGTAAGGCCACCGACCTTTTTCTAATTGTTTTAAACTAAGACTTATCATGCTTTTGTAGTGTTCTCTGTAACTTAACACAGGTGTTTATTGTCTAAAATCGGTCTTGTCCTCTTTTCCAGGCTCGCTTGGCAGAGCCACAGGCAGAAGCACAGGAAAGGAAGTCTTCCCCTCAGTTCATTGTGTAAGTGTCCTGTTGCTGTCCATTGGTTTCAGAGTGTAGTTGGACTGGAAAGAGATTAAGAGATTGACCCCCCCCCCACTCTCTCCCTCTCCTCTCTCCTGCTCTCTGATAGGCTGGCACATCACCAAGCAGTCCAGATCAGACGCACACAGATCCGAGGCAGCGATAGCTCTGAGGAAGAGGAGGAGACGGACGACATTGAATGGGGTCCAGCCACAGAACTCTAGACCTCGTTTGGATCGAGGATTTAAACTGGAGTCTAACAGTCTGACAGGGACACGGCAACCATTTCACTCCCCGTCCCCCCGAAGCGGTTTATGTGATAGAAACTCCGGGTTTCTCTGATCGTTTTAGACATTTTTCTGCAGAACCAAAGTTTTGTCTGAAGATGTTTTTGGTTGTGCCCATGTTTTTTATTTAAACAACCCACTGTAAAACAAATGCTATTGCTTTTACCTTGACCTTTGTTATTGCTATTATATGTAACATTTTAACAAATTCTAGTTTTATTAGAAATGCTATAAGATTGTACTGCCATCATCTTGATTCTCCTCATGGAAATAGGATTGTCTATGCAAGGATATTCATTAAATATATTGGATGCATCACACGTTTTTCTACATTAAACTGTTTTCCTGATTTCCAGAATGGTTTCATTCAATACAATATGGCATAATATCTGATCCTGTAAATATGTAACTTTGATTCTTTTTTGTCATTGTTGCCTAGTGCAAGATAAAAGTAAACGCCCCCTGGGTTCAGTCATAGTCACTCATATCAGTCAATTTAATCACTGAACATAACTGTATTTTGTGTGTATAAATGATAACCGGACACCGAAAATTTGCAGCAGGGATTAATGTGAAATAGTATGTGAAATAGTAGTTTTATCAGCTGATTATGCTGTGTGCGTAAATGTACGTGAATTGGATAATGGATTTGGCCTGTGCGTAAAGACGTTCCTGAGAGTTTCTCCCCTCACTTCCACTCCTCCATAATCTCAAGCAGAGAATTTGTCCATTATTTTTATCAGATCAATATTCTATGTCCAGTCCACCCGTGAGCAGAGGAGACGAGAAATGTCCTTTGGCTCAATTAGGCATGGTGCTGTAAAGCCAGGGCCATCTAATCTAATAGTGTATTAGACTATTGACCAAATAATATTTTATCTTGTCATCAGTCGTTGCTCCACTTGTCCCCTGAAATATTAGTCGATATAAGCCGGTTTATAAATTTTGGAGTGCAAATGGCATTAGATGCAGGTAGCATTAGATGCCCCTGCGTAAAAGTTTAGTGTATGTACTTTGAATTATTGGATGCAAGACGCATCTTGACAAGCAGGTGCAGATCAGGCGGGGGTTACGATCAAAACCAGATCACATGGTCGAAACACACGTGTTTCAGGATGGATTGATTGCTGAGAACTGGAGCAGGGCAACATATTTTTCTGTGTGGATTGCGGCAGGAGTCACAGGACGCGCCCAAGTCTCCACTCAAAATTAATTTGCATTTACGAGAATGCTGAGGTTGTAGCCTACAATTCCTTATGTATAATTCATAAGAAATCGCTCAAGCATCCCCAACACTTTCGAAAAGAGTGTTACCCATGTGTCTATCCTCTTCCCCTTGAGAAAGAAAAAAAAAAAAAAACGCCCAGAGCGGATGCCGGGGGCGCACTGACTGTTTGCGGTGAGCTGTCTGTCTCTCCGTCAGTGAGCCTGCGCGGCTCGATGTGCGACAGCAGGAGGAAGGCAGACAGACAGTTACCGTGGCTGAAGGTCGGGCTCGATGGCACTGAGGTACCGCTGGCATTAAGTGGCCGAGCACCCAAGTGGCGAGTCGGGGGGTGGGTGGGGGGGTTGTACGTGAAACTCAAAGAAGTCGGGATGGACGGCAAAGGCACCCTGAAGATGTTCACCAGGAAGAAACGGGAACTGATCAAGACGCCATCCATCTCGAAGAAGAGCCGAGCAGGAAGCCCCGGGCCGCAGAGCAGCGCCTCATCTGTAAGTAGCGCATCACTTCTGGTTTACTCTGCTGACTGTCTGCTTGTCAAGAAGAAGCAGGACAGGACAGACTGCAGAATAAGCTGCTTTGGACAAGTGGTGACTTGCACTGTGTAGGGGGAGTGACAGCCAAAATCTACTGACACCAGAGATAAAGTTTGTTTAGTCAAGTTTGTTTGAGCAGTAATGGACTTGAATGACTCTTATGACTCGTGTTGCAAGCTTCTGTGGGTGAGAAACTGGGCTCTGGCTGTGTTAAACTATTAGGGCTATTTGATAACTTTCAAGGCAATATGTTATGATGCAATGCCACAGAGCTACATGCTGATATAATGAATGCAATGATGTGTTTTAGTATTGACTATTGAAAATGTTGGTGAAGCGTAGCTGCACATTGACTCATCTCTGGCTCAAAGGAAGTTTCTGTGTGGGGTTTTTACCACCAAGCCTGGGTAAGCTACACTGTGAATCCTCTTGCGAGATCAACGTAGTTTCAAGAGTGACTTCTGCTTAGAATGGGGAGACAGCAATAGGGAAAGCAGCATGCTGAAACGTGGTGGCAAAACCAGCTACAACCCTTACTCTACTAGCCAGAGAGTTAAGAAGGCCGAGTCCAAAGGCAAGGACAAACTGGACATACTGCCTAACAAACACAGCGTATGGCTTAAGCAGGTATGTTTGTTGTTTCTACACATATCATCATATATATACTGTATATATGTCCAACACAAATAGCAGATATGCATGATCCTTGTGTGTATAGTTGTAAAACTGAGACTCCCCACACAAAGTGATGCAAGTGAAGTTGAGGATTCAGTTACAAATGATTTGCATACTTTATAGTAGTGATCCCATCACAGTTTAGAGGACTATAAAAGGTGATCCTTCCTATTGCAGAAAAGCCACCTGCTACAGTTATTCCTGCTTCTGGAGGCCATGCACCTGTCAGGCCTACACCAAAAAAACTACAAGGCTCTACAGTGCTATGACTCCCAAAAGAGTTGAGATGCCCACTGAGCTACTTTGCAGTCTTTAGTACGTTTCGCTTTATGCATCCACAACCTTTTTCTTTGTGTTTTGTGGGCAAATGTGAAGGTCGCCGTACCCTTTCTGAAATGACACTGTACTTACTCCAAACAGTAATTGACATTTCTGTGTTTCTAGACACGGCTCGGTTTGCCACACCCTAAAACAGCTTGGAGTCAGGAAGTGTTGCACAACCCAACACAGGATCTTGTGAAAGTCTTCATGTGTGTGTTTACCAACAACAGTGCTGGGTTTAAGGTCGTCAGTTGTCATGGCCACTAAAGAAAAGAGGGTCATGTTTGGTTTGAACCCTGAACTAGATGGCATAAATCATGTGATTGCCTTGATCTTTATGTCTCTGTTGTATCTTCTATCTCTCTCTCTCTTGCTCTCTCTCTCTCACTGTCTGTCTCTCTCTCGCTCTCTCTCTGTCTCTCTCTCTCTCTCGCTTTCTCTCTCTCGCTCTCTGTCTCTCTCTCTCTCTCTCTCTTTCTGTGTCTCTCTCTCTCTCTCTGTCTCTCTCTCTCGCTTTCTCTCTCTCTCTCTCTCTCTCTCTCTCTCTCTCTCTCTCTCTCTGTCTCTCTCTGTGTCTCTCTCGCAGCTGTCCATTCTCCAGGAGCAGCCTCGTCGAGATGCTGTCGACGTCACCCTCTCCTCTTCACCCTCCTCCTCTTCCTCCTCTGCCACCCTCACCCCCACCTCCGCCGGGCTCCAGGACCCGTCCCTGTCCTGCCCGGGCACCCCCAGCCCCCAGCACAGCAAGCTGGCCGCACTGCAGGGGGTGGGCTGCCCGTCTCCTGTGGCCACGCTGAAGAGGCCGACCGCCCTCAGCAGACACGCCAGCGCTGCAGGTCTGCTCACAGCTTCAGTAACTGTTGATGAAATGCGGTGGAATTAGGGCTGGGCAATATATCAATATGATATCTATATCGTGATATGAGACTGTTGTGTTGTGTTGTCTTTTCCTGGTTTTAAAGGCTGCATTACAGTAAAGTGATGTAATTTTCTGAACTTACCAGACTGTTCTAGCTGTTCTATTATTTTGCCTTTACCCAAATCTCATTGTGTAAATATTTTGTGAAAGCACCAATAGTCATCCCTACAATATTGTCACAATATCGATATCGAGGTATTTGGTCAAAGATATCGTGATATTTGATTCTATCCATATTGCCCAGCCCTAGGTGGAATGTCGTCTTGTTCCTGTCTGCTGCTCTTGACCTGTCACATCCACACAGCAGCCTGAAACATCAACATCAACATGAACCACAAATACTAAAAGCAAATATCAAATGTAGTGGAAAAAACGCTTGCAGTTATTACATGCACTGAGTGTGCAAAATATTAGGAGCACCTTCTGCTTACATGACTGAGCAGGTGACTAGAGCTGAAACGATTAGTCGATTAATCGATCAGTTGGTCGACAGAACATTTATTGATTAATCGTTTTAGTCAATTATCAAGTGAAAATACCAAAGGAGGCTGTAAATGTTTGCTGGAGTGATGATGATCTGTGTGTCTTCTCAGGATTCCCGCTCCAGTCATGGGTGTTCACTAAAGGCCAGGGGAAAGGGGCGCTGACCCCGACCCCTCCACCCGAAGGTCCGGAGAGCACGGCCATCGAGGTGGAGGACATCCCCGCCCTGCTGAGGGACGTGGCGCGCTTCGCAGAGGCCGTGGAGAAGCTGAAGGATGTGGTGATGGCCGAGGGTGAGAGGAGAGAAAGAGAAAGTGTGAAGAATATTGTTCTTGAAAAACTTTGTCTTGCAAACTTCCACCAAGCGCAGTTCACAGAGGGGTGAGGTGGAGAGCGAGCCAAAAATCGACCCGCAGGAGCCCGGTCCCCCTGAGCATTTCATGAAAGGGTGATATATGATTTAGAGGATCCCAAATATTTACTGACTGTCAGGATTGGTTAGGCTCTGCTCTCTCTTGTAAGCTGGGTGCAATTTTGCCAAATTACAAGTCACAGAAACACAAGTTTGTTTGGGGACACATGCTATGGGTTGATTTGGGTTTGGGCCAAGCTCTCTTGGGAATGAGACCTGAACCTCCTCCTGTGCTAGGGATCGCAGACGTGGGGATATGAATAGGGCTTGTTTTCACAACTGTGGAGACAAAACATAGTTGTGTGTGTGTGTGTGTGTGTGTGTGTGTGTGTGTGTGATTAATGTGCCTTTGTTCATTGTCAGTTATGATTTTTGGCTGCTGGGTGGTGACAGTATGTCATTGTTTCTGCTGTGTGTTATTGTTTTGCGTTGTGTATGTGTGTGAGTGTGCATGAAATCTTAGGTCGTCCTACATGATGCAGCACACGTTAGCATGTGGCCAGAACAATACTGTTTAGCCTCGTCTTTCCCCTCTTGGCCCTGTGATGCCGGGGGGGGTCACGCAGCCTGCTCCAACCCATTTTGATAAGGAGGACACAAGGAATCCACAAAGGGCCTTTTCAGAGTCCTCCATCTCCCCTGTTCTCCACCACGTGTGTGTTGTGTGTGTGGGGAGAGGGGAGAGGAGGGGGAGGGGGAAAGGGCGGGGCCACTTTGCACAAGCGAGCTAACAAGAGTGGATCTGAGCTTCCTCTCTCCAACTGAAGGGTTGCGTTTCCGCTGCGCCCACAGAGCCGACCGCACTCTTGTCTCCAGCAGGAAACCAGCTTCTTGTTTACTGCAGCCTCTTACACACTCTCTTCCCCTCCTGCACTGTGCAGCGAGGCTCACAATGGCAGAACACCTATGCTGTCCCATGGCTAGACCACATAGAGTAAAGACCGAGTCCCACCTCAGGCATAATGTTTTCTGCTCAACAAACTGGATGTCTTTCAGCTTAAAAAGAAGTGGCAGAGGGGTATTTTCAAGTATTTAAGGCCTCAGAGCAGGTCATTTCTCTACAGCTGAGAGACATTTTTCAGAGCAGTTTTCTCATGATAATGATGAGAGCGCTCTCTGTTTATATGAATGTCTGTCTGCCTTTATCTGGCTCTATTCTGTCTTGTTCTCCACCCAGCGCGAGCTTTCTAAACAGGAAGCCATGATGGATGGCCTCTGACAGAAAGGCCTCGTTCACACTTCCTCCTCTGATACGCCGGCTGCATCGCTGTGACCTCTCCACCTATTACATCAGCAGCACGATCAGAGCTTTCGTCTCGCCTCCTCCATCCTTACTCTGACAAATACGATCGCTGGGGTTCACCTCGTCTCTTAGGTCCCCTTTATGTCTCCCAACATCTGACTCAAACCCTTTTTCTAAAGTCAAGAAGTAACGCGGTGATGAGCGCACAAGCTGAAGTGAGCTGTTTTCTCCATCTCGATCTCCCAGTAAGGTCATTTGATTTTCATCGGCCACAGAAAGCTGACGGAGCAGCACCAGAATTAGTTTCTAATCTGGCAAAACAATAGAATAGACCACATCCTCTCTGTGTGACACAAACCTCAGGTCACTCTGCCCTTCTGTTGTCTGCTACTGCAGCACAGACACTCTGACACACATTCACAGACAGACTGTTCTGGGAGGACGGATGATTGGCTGGCCTCCTGAGTGAGCTGCCTTGATGGAAAAAAAATATGGAGGAGGGTGAGAGTGCAACAGCAGTTTGAGAAACCCATGTGTGTGTGTGTGCGTGTCTGAAATGAGGAAATAGGGAAGTAGGCTGCAGATGTGTCACTACTGACATCAAAGCAGAGGGGCTGGAATGGCGCTGACATTGTCTCCCTTGACTTGACCCGTCTGACAGCCTGTCTTGTTTTCCCATTATCGTCATCCCGACTCTGTGCGGTCAGCCTGTCTGTCTCTCCGCCCATCTCTGTCCTGTCATGACCATCGAGGGATCGTCTCGCCCTCTCACCCCTCTCCCTCTCTCTCCCTCTCCCTCCCTCTCTTCCAGGTAAGAAGGAGAGTCGGCGCCCCCTGGCCCATGAGTGTTTGGGGGAGGTCCTGCGGGTGCTGCGTCAGGTCATCAACACCTATCCTCTGCTCAACACCGTGGAGATCCTGACTGCTGCCGGCAAACTCATATCAAAGGTCAAAGGTCAGTCAGTTGCTCAGGAGGCCCTCAAGTGTGCACACAGATTCATGGAAAAACAAATATCAAGAGTAGGATGTGTTTTTAGGTAAAATAACAAGGTGAATATGTATTTTTCTCATTTTTTTTTTTCATCTTTTTTGGGAAAATTCTGTTTTGAAATTGTCAAGAAATAAGATATACAAAGCCATATTTCTATCTGTCAGGGTTCAATAAATCCATAACATCATATGTGTAGTCCACTAGTCTGCCTTCTAAAATACAAACAGACTTGTCCACTAAGCTCTGATCTAAACATTCAACCTTAGCAAAGCAGTGAGCAAACATATCCATATTATGTTGTGGATATATTATATTTATCTCCCCTGTTTACCTCCCAATCTTTTCCTGTTGCCCCTCACTGACCCTCTCATCTCTTCATAAATTGACTTATTCTTGAAACACTCAACAATTCAACAATTAGAGTCCATGTAATCTATCCATAGTTGGCAAGTTCCAGTGAAAAGTTGTGGACCTCCCTCTCGTTATTTTTTGAGTGGCATACATAGATTTAATTTATCCATTGTACAGTAGTGAGGGGTGGGTGGGTCCTCATTCATCCTAAAAGTCAAATATAAAAGGGGAACTTGACATCCTTTGTACTTGGTGTGATGTAAGTAATAATTAGGTCGTTTTTTTCTTAATCTGTTAAAAATGGGTTAATATTATACACATTATATTCCTAACCTTGAGTGAAACTAATGGTTATTCTGTGATTTTTCAGGTTTCCACTATGAGCTTTGTAACGAGGCAGATAAAAAGGACTTTGAGAAAGCCATTGAAACCATCGCAGTTGCTTTTAGCAGCAAGTGAGTATCTGCTACATATAGTATAGTATAGTATCTGCTACACCTCTCACCTCATAACCCCTCTGTCTTTCTAATATTCAAACTACAACCCATTCATCCTAATAATAACCCTTTCTGTAGTTATCAGTGGTATTTGTTATTGGTTTTGTTTGTATTTAAAAGATAAGTCGGTGTACTCGATCCAAGGAGCGTATTATAGTTTTGATAATGAAATGGAGCCATGCATCGGTGTCTCCATGATGGTGTCTGAACAGATATTGCGTCATTTACAGACAGAATCAGGCGGTGTGTGTATGTTTGTGTGTGTGTGTGTGTGTGTGTGATACGTGTACAACGTTGTCTATTGTTGGGAGATTAGAGAGAAGTGCAGTGATGGTGACACATTTGCATGCGGAGCTGAAAACAGGAAGTGGTTTTTCTCTCTTCTACCACGTACGACACACCGTTCACTGCCGGGCTGTTGAGTGAACAGATTGCTATCGACTGAGGAGAAACATGTGAAACGCTCTCTCCCACTTGGACATTGAAATGCATAAGAGTGATGTGTGTAGCTGCGACAATGAGACTTTGAGTTAAAACTGTGACAGGCAGGCCGGAAACGATCCAAGTATATTTGTACCTGAACTTTTTCTCCCTTTTGAAAAGAAGATTTTGATGATGAGAATAGACAATGAAGAGGGAAATTTGTTCCTTATGTATACTTGCTCACAATTTATCACAAGCTGCTTCTGTGTGCCATTTAAGGGCTTAGACAACAGGAGGAAGTGAGCTGGCAGAGAGACAGTTGAGGTCGGCCTGGCACGGCTGTTTCCTCATCTCTCATCAGCTCTTCCGCTCTCTTCCTCTCTCTGACTCCCTACTGACATGAACATAAAAAAAGATCAAGATGGAGATGTCATTTTTTATTTGTTTAACCTGTATTGTAGCAGACAGATCAACTAACTTAATCATAATGATAGATGGCACAAGGCCTCTTCAGGGGACGGGGATAAGCAGAGAAGAAAAACAAATACAAATGGGTAATTTGACAGATAGAAATGCAACATGGAGATTGGAGAGTGAGATCAGACTTACTAGGAAAAAGCCAGTACAGATTATTTAGGGCCTCTTCCTCCTTTTTAATTTCATTTTTAATCTTCTCTACCATTGTCTCCCCTTTTTTCACAAACATAGATCATTATTGCTGAAATGAGATGTCTGATTTTGAACACATTCTTTCATCACATTTATCACATGTGTTTTTGTGCTGCTGCCATAGTGTAATGATGTAATGGTCTGTATGTTGTGTCTCCCCCCAGTGTGTCCGAACTGCTCATGGGAGAAGTGGACAGCAGCACCCTGCTCTCCCTGCTGCCTACTGAGAAGAGCAGGGTGAGTGTGTGTGTGTGTGTACAGACAAATGTGTCTAATTAAGTGCAGTATGTGTGTGTGTGTGTGTGTGTGTGTGTGTGTGTGTTAGAGCGCTTGCACACGCACACTATTCTGTCACAAGAGGAGACAGCCTGAGATTTCCAGGACAGTCAGGCCATTTTCTTGACCGCGACACACTGTGTGTCTTCATCTCTGCCAGTTCCTTTTACACACACACACACACACACACACACACACACACACACACACACACTCATTCTCTCTCTCACACACCCGGACACAAGCAGGCAGTTTCTGAGATACCAGATAACACGTCCCCCTCTAAGCCCATTCATCACTATAATCTACTGGCATCAGACCTACACAATGTGGCTATTGTGGTGCACAATCTAATCTTTTGTGCTTTCATTTCATGTTAATGCATTATTTAGATGGTACATAACATCAGTATCAGCACCCATATCAGACGAGTATCACAGTGCCACCAGCATCTGCCAATTTCAAAAATAGTGGGGTTAACTAATACAGAAGGAGTCGTTAACGATCTAAAATGATGAATCAGATTCACAGCCATGGATTAAGCCTCACTCTGCATAACAGATTTCCACTCCTAGTTTCCGCTGGGGAAAAAAACCCTTTGAGGTTTGTGCTCTACTTGTCAGTAATGAGTCATCTAACAGAACTCTTCGTCCTCTGCAGTCAATGGAGAACCTGTACGCTGCGTCAGGCCAGGGAGCAGATGGAGGCCAGTTCAGGAGTGACCTGCAGGACATGGGTAGGGGATCGGTGTCTCTCTTCCACTCGCTCCCTTGCTCTTGCTCACTCTGTTGCTCTCAGAGTCTCTTTGTCTTTCCAAGTCCCTCACAAGTGCCATGTGTGAGACCTGCTGCCCCTCTGGCCTTCCACATTCGTTCCCCAACTCCTCTCACTTTCTCTCCTCCTGTAAAAGTTGTATAATTGTGAGAATTTCACATTTAAAGTAATATAATCTGTGACATTTTTAGATAAATCAATGTTCAATAAATCAATAAATCAGTGTTTGCTACACTGTATCACTTGATTGATATAACACAACAGTGATTCAACCTATAAACAGTTCATGAAAGCTTTTACATTTGCTGTTCTAAACACCCAGCGTCAATTTGGTCTTACCCCGGAAAAAAAATCATTCGGCTCACGGGAAGTGATGCGTTTACGTTGCCGGCAGCAGCAACAGTTTGTTTGGAATAAGTAAAAGAAGAAGTGGGTAGTTGGCATGAGCAGTGATAGTTGAACCGACAAACAAAATAGTGGCACCTACAGAAACTGAAACTTCATCAGCAGAAAATCAAAGAAAGAAGATGCCACAGCACCGGCCGCGCTGTTTGATTGCAAAGTGATATCTGGGAAGTTCACTGCAGAAACGCCACAGCAGTGACAAATGACAGGTTGCCACCAAACACATCAAAACAGGATCTTGCCAAATGACACTTTAACTATGAGTCTTCACACCTTTAGCTGCACATTTGTCACCTCCCACAATCCTCTTCTCATCTCTCCAACAACTATACACTATGCACTGTTGAACGGCACAGAATCTGCGCTTGTTGCAGTCCAGTAACCCTGCAAGTGTGTTCATGTGTAGGCCGGGCAGAGGAGGTGGACATTATCCTCCAGCACAGCGAGGGAGGAGTGGACTCTGCTCTGCTCTACGCCAAGACCATCTCCAAGTATATGAAGGACCTGATGAGCTACGTGGAGAAGCGGACTTCGTTGGGTAGGTAGACGATCATAGAAAGACTGTCTTAACGCTTTTGCCCTACACATTCAGTTGCTAATTGACTCTCTTACTCTATTTACCTTTTCTCCTTCAGAGATGGAGTTCTCCAAGGGCCTCCAGAGACTCTACCACTCCTGCAAACACAGCATCACACATGTAAACATAATTTATTCCACCTCTACATTTCTCAGAGGTTGTCAGTGATGTTGAACTATTAATATGTAGAATGTACTCTTGACTAGAAAATCACTTTTAGCGATCTGTCCATCTGTTCTGTTCAATTTCATACCTTCTCCTCCCTTGTGTGTGTGTGTCTGTGTGTGTGTGTGTGTGTGTGTCTGTGTTGTGTGCTGTTCTCTCCCACCAGCCCCACATGCCCTTCTTCTCCATCTACTCTCTGGCTCTGGAACAGGACCAGGAGCAGACTGTGGGGCTTCAGCAGGCCAACACCACACTGCACAACCAGACCTTCATCCAGGTGAACTTTCACTGAACTTTCTACCTGATGCACCAGTCACTTTTCTAACTGTGACTCTGCAATACTTGAATTTTAATGCTTAAGTACTTGAATCACCCTGCAGCAGTTACTTATACAGCTACTGTTATTGTTATTGTAGTACTGATTGCTTCAGTACACAGTACTTGTCCTATCATTGCATTGTTGCACTGTTCTTCTTTCTATCGTCTGTGCTACTCTTATTTTTACTCTTGTTTGAAATGAAAAAGTTTCATTGTGCATTTGTGTAAGGTGGAATGACAAAGTTGAATTGAGGTACACATACATGCGCACAAACATACACACATTATACTGTCCATAAGCAGACATTCATCAGACCTGTGACATGATTCTTTCTACACTCCTCATGTTAATCTGTTTTACGTGTTTGTCTGTGCAGCCTCTGATGCAGCGTAAACAGGAGCATGAAAAGAGACGGAAGGAGATCAAGGAGCACTGGATTCGAGCCAGGAGAAAACTGGTATGATCTCTTCCCCTGTGTGCGCGTGTGTGTGTGTGTGTGTGTGTGTGTGTGTGTGCGCGCATCCAACAGGTTTGTTTAATACATGTTTGTCTGATTCTGACACTTGGTCATGAAGCTCACATTTACAGGATTTGATGAAGCAGTGGTCTATTTTGGTGTATTATCTCCAAGTAAAAAAGGAAATGTAAAGAAAGGACCAGAAACGATTTCCTATACTCTGTGTGTGTGTGTGTGTGTGTGTGTGTGTGTGTGTGCATAGATGGAGTGTGAGGTGAACCTGCGGAAGGCCAAGCAAGTCTACATGGTCCGCTGGGAGGAGTACGACAAGGCCAAGACAGCCACCAGCCGAGCCGAGGAGGAGGGAGGGGGATCCACGGCCAAGTCTGTGGAGAAGAAGAAACGATTAGAGGAAGAGGCTCGCAACAAGGTCCTCATCAACACCTACAACTCAATTCAGTCCAACTTCAGTTCTTTATTTTATAGGTTTTTAGGAGATTTAACCTCAGGAAATGATGCAACTGGGATTCACCTTTCATACCCATCTTTCATGTTTAGCACCATTGTTTTTTTTTGCTGTGTCTGATATTTTGTGGGTTTATTTCTGCTTTGTTGAGTCATTTATTATTATTTACATTTATCCTAAACAGTTATGTGGCGTTTATGAACTTTTTCTCTGGTTGCCATTGATAGATGACACATCATCTATCAAGGCTCACATCTGAAAGACTTCTTATCCAGTGGGTGTTTGGATAAAGAGAATGAACACAAACTAAGATTGTGTGTGTTTGTGTGTGTGTATTCGTGCGTGCAGGCGGACGAGGCGGAGGCCACCTACAAGACTTGTATAGCAGACGCCACCACTCAGCAGCTGGAGCTGGAGCACACCAAGGTCACAGTGCTGCGACAGCTGCAGGAGGTCATCAAACAGAGTGACCAGACCCTGCGCTCGGTCAGCACACACAGACACGCACACACACACACACACACACACACACACACACACAAGACCTCACTGTGATCGTCCTCATCACTACAGTAGACTAGTGTCAACCTGCTACCTCTCCTCAACTTATATAGTTACAGATCCAGTGCAAAGATTTCAGCTCGGTCAGGAAAAGTGTGATGCTGATTTCTAACACACAGAGCATCACTTTTTTAGTTTTTGATGGTTAGATGGTACAAAGCTTGTAGGACTGAGTGAGAACCGTCACTATGATGATGAAAATCTCATTGCACTGGATCTTTAAGTACAGCATGATGATGGAAGCTGACAAGTGTCCCATTTATCCATGTGCTGGCCATTATAAAGATCTTCCCTGATCCTTTTGTTGACCTCTGTTAACCCTTTGTCCCCTCCTCCTCCAGGCGACCATCTCCTACTACCAGATCATGCACATGCAGACTGTAGCTCTGCCCGTCCACTACCAGACTCTGTGTGAGAGCAGTAAGCTGTACGACCCCGGCCAGCAGTACGCCGCCTATGTCCGAGACCTGCAGCTGCCTGAGCAGCCTGCTGTTCACTACACGTTCGAGGCCTACTCCCCCTCCAGCACCGCTTCCACACAGTAAGTGATGCCAGAGTCAAAACACAGGCTGAAGGAGCAGTGACAGTTTGGGGCAGAGAAGAAGATGACAGTTGTGATTATGATAATTATTGAACATTTTATCAATAGATGCATAGGTTTTCAAATGAAACTTGAAATAATTATAATAAATATATATCACTTTGAAATTATTTACTTTACTTATAAGTCACCACTGTTGCAGGCAGGGCCACAGGCCAAGGAACGACAGTTTCAACACAGACAGTCCTGCCAGCACCGTGGATACAGGAGCTGGGGAGGGCAGAGACACAGAAGCCAACCGGAAGAGTGAGTGATGTTTTGTAAAACACATTTAGTATTGTATTATTGAGTCGTCTATGCAGACCAGAGTTTTGCCTGTGGTTTATATTATGCATTTCATTGCATATTTCAAGAGTAACCAGATGGGATAGTTGCCATGGGATACAATTTTGTAATGTAACAGTATATGGGTTAGGAAAGGGATTTAAGTGAGTGTTTTGTTGTTCATCATCCTAAAATGGTTGATAGTTTTACAACATAGGACAAAATGGACTAGAAAATGCTAGGGGAGTTTGGTATTTAGCCAAATAAACATAATCTTCTGTCTGTCTCTTCCTCAGGACGGGGCCACAAGTCGTGGGGTTCAACAGTGAGTGACGACAGTGTCGGAGGAGAGGGAGGCCTGGAGTCTCCTTCTGCCAGCACAAGTAAGCTGCAATCCGCTGCCGTTGGAACAGATTCACACTAACCTGAGCCACCTCAAAAACAGGAAAAACTCACTGGCTTTTCTTCAACTGAAAGTATGTTTAAGTGTGTGAGTGTGAGCGCATGCATTTTTAAACTGTATTTATTTATTTTAGGTGACATCACTAAAATTGCTCGGACCTCCTCCACTGGAACCATGTCCTCCAATGAGGATGCAGATGAGAAGGACGGGAACGTGGCCTCCTTTGAAACTACAAGTATGGTCTACAGATTGTCCTCTCTATTCTTTAATTATGTCTGGTGGAATTCTTCAAAAAACTATGACTATGATTGCTGCCACTGAATCGTCTGTGAGTATAATGGGGGTCGTCCTCTCTAGATATCAACGGCATGGAGCCTGACGTTGTGGTTTCCACCGGACCTTTCCGGAACATCGGCCTGTCCAAAGCGGCCCAGACCCACCGGCTGAGGAAGCTACGGACCCCTGCTAAGTGCCGGGAGTGTGACAGCTACGTTTACTTCCAGGGGGCCGAGTGTGAGGAGGTGAGAGGACTCTTCCTCATCATGTCCCGTACCACCAAGCCCTTGGAGAGATGGCTCCTCCAAGAGAGATTTATTATTTCATGAAAAGTGGTTTTATTGTGCAGTTCTTCAAGCATCTCCTTGACTGGTTTATTTCAACCAAGTGTCAGGAAAATTGTCAGTTACAGACAAGCATCCTAAAATGACTTGCAAAATACTTCGGTGATTGCCTAAACCTGTCACCGTCTTCTTCTGTGTTCACAGTGTTTCCTGTCGTGCCACAAGCGCTGCCTGGAGACGCTGGCCATCCAGTGTGGCCATAAGAAGCTGCAGGGTCGTCTCCAGCTGTTCGGCAGGGATTTCTCTCAGGTGGCCAGCTGTGCCAGTGACGGCATCCCCTTCATCATCACCAAGTGCATCTCTGAGATAGAGAGACGGGCACTCAAGATGAAGGTGAGGGAGTGCTTTAATATTGTGTAAAGTGAGTGCTGTATTTGGTTGTATCACTTCATGCCTCCACTTTTCTCTTGCTCACGCATACACATCACACACACACACACACACACAGGAGTGTCTTGAAGTGTTTTACATCAACCCCTCTACCTCTTTCCAGGGTATCTACAGGGTGAATGGGGTGAAGACTCGTGTGGAGAAGCTGTGTCAGGCCTTTGAGAATGGAAAGGAGCTGGTGGAACTGTCCCAGTGTTCACCACACGACATCAGCAACGTCCTCAAGCTCTACCTCAGACAGGTACAGTTGAAGTGACTTTTATTTGCCTGATTAAAGTGATTTATTGTCACCTGGCCACCTTGAGACCTGTCATGTTGACAAATCAAAACTGCACTGTCAAAAGACGATCAGACTATAATACATATATGTGACCTTGTTGTAGGGTTGATTTCCTCTTAATATAATCATAAATACATAATCATATATTTTCACACACTCCTCCTATATTCACCCTGGCTCCCTCCCCTTCACTCTCAGTTGCCGGAGCCCATCATGCCGTTCCGCATGTACAACAGTCTGATGGGACTGGCCAAGGAGAGCCTGCAGAGCGAGGCAGACACGCCAGAGGGAGAGGAGGCCGAGTCGAGCAGCGTGAGCCCGAGTGTGGGCCGGGGGTCGGAGCTGGTGGACCTGGGCCCTGACACCGACCCGGACGTCCTGGTCCTGGTGGACAAGCTGAAGGAGCTTCTGAAGGATCTGCCCAAGGCTAACATCGCTACGCTGCGCTACCTCACACGCCACCTCCGTAGGTCAGTAGCTATCTGCTTTACAGACACCGTTTGACAGGCAATTCTATTCATATAGCCAGGTAAAAAACAAGACCAGACTTTGATGAATGGATTTCTCATCAAACTGTCAAATTCATCCCCTCTTCCTCTTTCCTCCCAGGATTGCGGAGCTGGAGCAGGACAACAAGATGAGTCCCAGTAACCTGGGGATTGTGTTTGGGCCGTCCCTGATGCGTCCCCGTCCCACAGGGGCCACGGTGTCCCTGTCCTCTCTGGTGGATTACCCCCACCAGGCCCGCATCGTAGAGGCCCTCATCGTCTTCTACACATCCATCTTCCAGTCCAAAAGCTCGTCCTCGAGCATCACCAGCCACACCGCCTCCACCTCCACTCAACAGGTAGGGCTGTGTGTGTATCTGTGTTTGTGGCCGGTGTGTAGGGGACAAATACTAGATGGGGGCGGCTGTGGCTCAGGAGGTAGAGCGGGTCGTCCACTAATTATAAGGTCGGTGGTTCGATCCCCGGCTCCTCCAGTCCGCATGTCGAAGTGTCCTTGGGCAAGATACTGAACCCCAAATTGCTCCCGATGGTTGCGCCAGCACCCTGCGTGGTAGCTTGCCACCATCGGTGTGTGAATGGGTGAATGTAGGCATTGTAAAGCGCTTTGGATAAAAGCGCTATATAAATGCAGTCCATTTACCATTTACCATTTACCAAATACTGTTATTCTTAATAATAAAATCTTAAATTTTACTTTTTTTTACATGATATAAACTGAAAGTTTGTCAAGGAAAGGTTAAAACCTCTTTGTAGAAAGACAAGAGCAAATACAGAGACACTAAAATGTCAGCACACCCATTTCACCAATCATTTTACAGTCATGATTTGTTTGAATTCAGTACTTCCCTTTTTCATTTGCATGTGTCATACACTGTCGGTAATAAGAAACAGGTACACGTTGTTTTTCTTGTTCCCTGTATGAACCTCATAATTTCCTCTACCTCCTGGCCTACTTCTGACTGTCCCCCCCTGCTGGTTCAGAGTGGGAATACAGACGGCAGGACTGAGAGCTCTTCTGTTGACGGAGAGGAAGAGGCAGGCAGAGAGGAACAGAACAAACCAGACTCTGACAAGATGGAGGAGGGATGTGGTAAGTTTTGATAACGCCTAGGTTGCATAATAGTTTACACCACGTAATTATTGTAACTGCACTAACTTCCAGTTCCTACCTACCTATGCAAAGAAGTTCACTCATGTTCTCTTAGCCATTTTAAAGCAGGCAGGATACATTTTCATCACACACACAAAATGTAATTATTTCCTCAACAGGCCTTCTCCATTTAAAATTCAGTTCAGTTGTACCCAGTTCTTGAACCCCTTCCTGACCACTGTCCCTCTCTCTCTGCTCCATCCAGGTAGTTCTCTGGGGTCGTTGGGCTCCAGCGAGCAGCTTCCAGACTCCGACTCGGAGCTGGATGAGAGCGGCCAGAGGACCGCACACTCCCAGCACTCCCACTGCCTGATCAAGCAGGAGAGCGAGGTCAGCATGGACGACGACCAGCTGAGCTACAGGGACAGTCTGGACCTGTCCAGCCAGTCTGCGTCCCACACTGATGCAGAACAAGATGCGGATCAGGACCGGGAGAAACCGGAGTCGTCTGAAGGAGGAGAGCCCCCGGCCCCGCCAGACAGCGAGCCGCCAGAAGACGAGACCCACAGAGAGCAGGATCTGAGCAGCTCTCTGGCGGAGCTCAACGTGAACCAGTCCAACAACAACTACCCCTACTCCCCCGTCCTGAGCCTCGCGGGACACCCGTTGGCGCGCCTGTGTGGAAAGAAACTACCCCTGACCAGGAACAAGGACCGGGAGCCAGAGTTTGTCTGATATCATCATCAAATTCAGTGTGTATGAAAGTGTACTGGCCAACAGGGCCTCAGCAGGAAGAATGAATTATTCTTTTGAATGGCATGAATCCAGATTTGAACACATTAAAATGCAGATGAACCGTACTGAATTTGTATAAGAGTTCTTTTGTTGTGTACATCAAAAATCAAGTTAGTTTTTAGTGTGTGTAGATATTGCAAGCTGTATTCTCTGGCAGTGGAACCTCTGCACGCTTACTGCTGTTTGATGCAATCACTCTGTCATTTTAAGAGGCTTTGACTTGAACCATTAGAATTGTACTTCTGTGCCAGTTTGTATTTTTAAACGGTATTTTACAAATTGCTCTTAAAGGCTTCGGTAATGCTTGGTGCGGTAGAAAAGGGTCATTTCAGATTGTTGTGTGCAATGCATTTCTAAGCAAATAATTCCTCTTATTAAAGTGCTGCTGGTTTTATTTCAGCACTAAAATTTTAAAAAATAAATCCTGCATTTTATTCTTATAAATGTTGCCTGTATTGCATTGTTTTGGATGTTACATTGATGTACATTATTTTAATAAATTTTCTATATTTTAAAAGCGGTCTAAGTTTCATTGCTTCATGTACAAGTGTCACTCTCGCAGCTCTACATATTGGCGTGTTGGTGCTGTAAATTTTGCAGGTGAAAGCCAGTAAAGACAACAGGGAAGTGGAGTTATTTTTAGGTGAGCAGGAACAAAATTATTCACCCACGTGGTTGTTTATATTGAAGAGCACATTTAATCAAAGCAAGATGAATCTTCGTCCTGACAAGTCTGTCTGAGTCAGACTTATTTGCTTCACCAGAAAAAAATTTGAATTAAGGGGAATTTGAGGGAGCTGAGGAAGTTTTTTAAGGGAACTGTTTTACCATCCGGGGCAGTTGCCTTGATCTGCCTACATGTGAGGCAGAATACTATACACTGGTCAATCTGAAAGCTTCAAACTAAAGCAGCTACAGCATGGCTTTCAAAAGGAAAAAGAAGGTAGGCATTTAAAAACATTATTAGCAGTGTGATACTGTATAGCATCCTTTGATTAAAGCAATAGTCAGTTAATGAAGGGAAGATGCAGTTATGAGTGGTGTCCTGCTTTAAGGTAAAAACTTCAATTTGCCTTTCAAATGTATTGCAACAAAAGTCAGGGATGTGAACTACATCAGCTAGTGAAAACAACATTTGGTTCCATTTTAAAGGGGTTTATTTTACAAAATTAGTAATTACATAAGTAAATTGAAAAATGAAGCTAAAGTTTCAAACAAAAAAGACCAACAGCAGAAGAATAATCCATGGGGCGATGAAAGATGGAACGTCTTCGGTTTCCTTTACTGCTTCTCTTAAATATGGATCCAGAAGAACATCTGGCAAATGAGAAGAGCATGCAAGATAAATTTACATTTAAATTATATCAGGACAATATAGAATAATATTAGAATAATCACAGTATTATAACAAACAATAACAAAAAAGGCATCATAAACCTTTCTCTTATGAGAGTTGACATTGTGCTCAAGAATACATGAGCTAACATTACAGGTTCAATGTTTGCTGATGTGTGCCTTTATCAATATGAATGTCTTAAACTGTCGCAACCTTTGTTCAAACTCTGCAGATTATACCAATTTAACACTTACTTAACTGTCACTGGACCAGTCTGTATGTGATGTACCTCCCAGCAGTCTCACTAGGTCTGATGATCTTTACTACCTGGAAAGTTAAAAAGAAGTTTAGTTTGAGCCTGGATACTGGGATAGTCCAACACTGATAACATTAAAGGCATTCAACCATAGGTACTGCTGTAAAGGGCGAATAATTACTTAAATGGTGCAGGTTTCTGGAGGAGGGGTTGGGTTATATGCAAAATAGAGCTGGCCACATGAGCGTTGCTATCCAAGTCTGCCATCATACTGTTCATGCAAATGCATTTTATGATCGCACGCATTTCCTTGTGCTTCAAATGTGCTAAAGAAATCTTCATCTCTGCTGCAAACAAGTAAAAGATGGGTCTGAAAAAGCTGTTTCAGTGTTCAGTGGCCAAACACTCTGACTGGACACATTCTGAAAAGCATTTAATTGCTTGACCTACTCAAGACCAAATAAACAGCATTAGGTAAGCATTCATTGAAGAATGTGGTAGTGACGTGTTATGTGAATGAGAAGGGACATGTAGTCGTGTTACCTGTCCTCTTTTCAGGCCAAAGTACCGAGCCACAGGGTCCCCAGCCTGGATCCTTGGCAGCTGACTCTCCTTTAGTTTACTGAGGTAGAAATGTAAAGGAATGACGACAAATGTAGTCATAAACTATATACAGCTAGACAGCAGTCTTCAGTTAGTCTTAAGTTCAATCAAGGTTGCCATTTCAAGCTTTATCACAAAATTTGCATTGTAACTGCTCCGAAAGATGACCATGTACATTTTCTACAGGCAAAAATAAAGAATCTTCTTTTCTCCCCCACAAGTAAAATTTGAGGCATTAAAGTATTGCAGTGTGTGTAAGGATACTATCTTGCCAGTAGTTCCGTCACTTCCTCTTTTGTCATGACAATGTGCTCTGGAACAAGCTGCAAAACAAGGAAAAACTGCATCAAAAACACAAATTTACTTCCACATCTGAGGCCTTGTGTGTAACTCAGACCATAAGCAAGGCTATTTTGAAATATACTGGCAATGAGTTTGTAACACAGCAGGCAAATCGATCTGTTGTTTACCTCATGCTCTGTGATGTTGATGAGCAGCTCCTGCTGTAGAAACTGTTCCAGGATGTATTTGGGTGCCATGTCAACTAGAGACTGAAAATTGAGACAATAAGGAGCATGTCCATAAATACAGTGATATACAGTATACTGAGAAAGCAGCATCCAAAACAGAGTATATAATAATAATATCAAGACATGATTAAAGTTGATGATTATAGTTGACTATTCACTTTACCTCTTCATCATGGAAACTTGTAACTTGTGTGCAGCCTGGATCTTAAAATAAAATTTTAAGGTAAATACAATTTCTGCAACTAAGGTTTTACCTGTTTGGCTGATGGTGTCATGCCCATCTGAACAACAATAATGGCGCGTGTGATGTTCTCCTCCTGCATCCTCTGACAGTACATCTTGATCGTCTTGATTCCCACCTTGGGCTCCTCTGACAGGTGGAGAAAAGGATGACTTACTCAGATTTATCATCAGACAGAGTGGTATATATTCGGCCTTATTTGTGCTTCCCTTACCGTTAGTGTATTAATTGTTTGAAAATGAAATGTTAGCTATTGTAGCATCTAAAATTTGACATCAACCTACCAGGAAAGAAAACAAACATCTGGTCGGTGGGGTCATCATTGTGTGCAACCAGCACGGTGAGGTCTGTGCGTCTGGGGCGACCCTCGCTGGGCTTGTCTCCAAACTGACTCTTGAACTCATCCAGAGTCTGGTCCAACTCGTCCTGGGTCACCAGATAGCCTCTGTCATGGCACAGCTGGAAGCACAGAAATGAGACCAAACAGTTAAGTAAATAGTGAGTAAGTAGGTAAATAGATTGCAGGGCAAACCATAAGCTAAAAGACAGGACCAACACCCGGCATATTATGTGATCTTCAAACTAGACACATACAACTACGAATGGAGACGCAGTATGATATTATGCTACAACGATCAGTTACTTACTTGCTGTTGCTAACCTAGCTAAAACATCCAAAAAACCATAACTTATAACCACCGGTACGAATTAATCAGTCTCCGCTGTTAAATCACAATGCCAAAATCCACATATGATAACAAATAGCTTGTCGGCATATCAGCAGTGATAACAAAATCCCCTAGCTAGCATAACAATACAACATACTACAGTCAGTCAGAACGGAGCCGCTTTAGCTAACAGTTAAGCTAGCGAACGTTAGTGTTTGAAGATGTGATCAGTTATTCAAATATAACCCACCTGCATGATGGTTTTGCGAATTTTCCATAGTCTGTATGTTTCCTCTTCGTCATCCATGTCCTCTCAAATGTTTAACTCGCGCAAGATTTTGATTAAATTTGATTTTAGTTCATCAGCTCTCTCTCTTTCCTGCTAACTACGCGACGCACGTTTTCGTTTACTGGCGCAAGTAGATGACGTAGGCGGTAGTAGTGTGTTCCTTTCACAGACGAAACAACTACGTTTGATATGGAAAATAACCGACCGAAGTAAACTGTTTACACAACGTGTACAGTAAAACCAAAGCGTTTACTATATATATATATATTTTTTGTTTGAAGGTCTTGAAAATCTGCAGTTGGTCACCTGGGCAGGCTGTGTTTCTTCCTGCGTACCGCGAGAAAAAAATATCTTTATAGAAAAATGACTCAGGCTTATAAAAAATATCGGACATGAGAAGCAAAGCTGAAATACTGAGGGATTTTGGCTTCATGGATGGTTATATTCAGACAGTAATGATACGCCACTTCCAGCTCTCTGTCACGGTTTCACAACAAACTACAAGGCGGGGTCTGCAGTTCCGATGTCACCATTACTCACTACATGTGGCCTAAAATGAGGCTCGTGTGTCTGATTATAACATTTGGGACTTTGGCGAGCAGCGGAGTACTACTAGCATTCGTACTGTACTATTTTTTATCCACAATGGTAACGTAAACCTATAGTACTTGGCATGGCTCTTACGTGCAGTGTGGGCGCTGTGATTTGCGTTAATTAATCGCCGCGTTTAATGTTGCCTATAATATTTTCGACAATATTTTCGTTGTATATCTTTTACCGTTTCTGACACCAGGATGCCGACCTTTGTAGGCAGGGTTTCTGTCTGTATCGAGAAACAGTTACTCCACCATATTTAATGCACAGCCGAAAAAAAACACACACTATGTTTTGTCGTTAATTAATTGAATTGTTGGGTTTGGAGCTTGAAAGGTGCAGAGAGCACGGGCACTAGGTAAATGTGTCCTCCTGTGACACCGCATGTCTCCTGTAGTTTAGTGTAACAGCATCGTTGCTTTGCCTTATGGTGTGAGCTGATAGGCTTATCATTCTGGGAAATACAGTGGTAAGCTCGTGTCAAAGAGCTTTTATAATACCACGCGCATTTATTTGCCTGTTGTCTGGTACACGGTGATGTGTCTTTATCTCGGCGTTGATAGTTTACCTAACCAACATCATATGCAGTTAACTGAATGTCATAACAAACCAATGTGCCAAATTAGTTAATGTGTGAATCTGAAGGGCGCTAGGCTCTCTACTCCTGCTTTATTAAGCAAACCATGTGTTATCTTCTGTGGTTTCCCATAAAATGCATCTCGCATGTTCTTCGGAGTATGCTAATGTTTCAGAATATAATAACGTGGCCAGAATGTAGGCCTATTTGTTCATTCATTTGAATTATGTTTTGGACACTGGAAAACAATTTTCTTCCTCTGTACTGTCACAATATATATCTGCAAGTAGCCTAGCTATATCCAAAATATATTTTGGCCACTCAAAATATATTTCAAATCAATGTCATTTTCATATAGAAACACTTTTTGGACAGTTTTTGTTGGCCTATATGTTTTGAATCATACAGTATCTGTAAACATATACTGGAGTATATAACATTTATTTTTTTTCATGTGAGTTCTTGTATGTGACTCATTATCAATGGTATCATGCTTGCTACAACTAGCCCATCGGTGTAGTGTACTGGGCAAAACAAAGGCACGAGTCACAGATTTGTCAGAAAATTGAGAAATAATCTATCCTAAATCAGCTTATGTTATTGCTCAAACACTAACCTGGTTGTGTAACGTTGTGTAAAAGAAAGTCCCACAGGTATTTCAAGTTTGCCATGAGAAGTTGGCAAGGCATCCTGTAGAGGAAAGAACCAGGCAGATACAGACTGCTCTTACATGAGTTCAGAAAGCACTGATTATTTATATTATTATATTATCATCCATATCATATAGCGTTACTGATGTAATAGTCTTTTCTAATTGCTCAATCAAAACATTGGCTCTGTAGCCCTTGTTTTCTTGGGTTATTATTATTATTCAGTGGAATGGTTTGTTGCTATGTGAACCTCCAAAACAGAAACCAGTCTTTTCTGCTCAGCCGTTAGGTCTGGGTGGAGTTACGTGAGCTGTATTCACTGATATTT
This sequence comes from Centroberyx affinis, assembly GCF_046629955.1. Taxonomy (NCBI): domain Eukaryota; kingdom Metazoa; phylum Chordata; class Actinopteri; order Beryciformes; family Berycidae; genus Centroberyx; species Centroberyx affinis. Next base: position 135,901 of record NW_027282008.1, read on the forward strand.
GTTTTCCACTCAGATATTGTAACAGCAGCACATTATATAATTAGTTTCCTCGGACTGTTTCACCTTTGCCCTGACCACATGGCACTCACCTCCTCATAGATCTTTTGCTTTTATAAGGAGTCGACAGTATTCTTGCTTTTATGATAATGTTGTGGACTGTGGACTGCTGAACACATGCAGTTCTGTTGGGGATTTATCAGTTTATCAGAAAGGGACCAATTGGAGAATCACAGTCTATCACTTTCTGTTAATGATCAGCTGCTCCCCTTAAATTAAGACACTCAAATGTGTGTCACACCACTGTTTCAGTTGTGGGGGTGAGGTCCGGCAGTGAGGGTTTTGGCTGAAGTCACGCAGGGTTTAGAGATACGTTCGCTTTCCGCCTTCAGGGGACCTTACTGAAACGCAGTCATGCGTTTCCTAGGGTCCACTGTCCTTTTCTCTGTCCTGCTGCAGGCTATGGTAAGACTAATTGAAATTAAATGGTGTTATGTGCTCCTCCTAGAGTTAAAGCATTGCAGTGTTATTTTGCAGTATTGGAAATAGCTTTTGGGTGGTGTCAGGATTATTTTGTTGAACTGAATTGATCATTGTGAAGGGAATCATGGAAGGACTCTATAGGTTTAGACTTTTGTTTCCTTATTTTTGATAAGAATTTAATGATTTGCATTCTGTGGAGATGAAACACTTCTTGGAATTGAATGCATGTTCTCCATGGCTGTCGGAGAAAGAGATAACAGCGCTACTTTGGCTGGTATCTCTTGTTGCCTAAGATATTCACACAGCAGAAAGTAGTGACATTGTCAGATAATATTAATTGAAAAGAGGCTCCCACTAAACTCTAACTTGTCACTCACCTCTCCTTTTTCCCCCTCTCCAACCCCCCACCCCTCTCTCCCTCACAGTCTGCCCCGACAGAGGATTGGCAGACGGCCACGTCTATTTATGACTTCTCAGCGATGGACATTGATGGCAATATGGTGTCCCTTGAAAAATACAGGTGCGGTTATGAAAAATTCTCTTTCTAAATGAGCTCCAGCATCACATTAGAAAAATTCTCTTTCTAAATGAGCTACAGCATCCCATTAGAATCCATCTGTCATTAAAGCATTATGTCTGTGTCTCTTTGTATTTTCAGGGGGAACGTTGTCATCATCACCAACGTTGCCTCTAAATGAGGTAAAACCCCAATAAACTACTCTCAGTTTGCGGAGATGCACGCCAAGTACGCTGAGAGAGGTTTAAGCATCCTTGCCTTCCCCTCCAACCAGTTTGGGAGCCAGGTAGGTGACACAGGAATGTTTTACTAACGAAGCCTCATGCACTCACAGTTCAACACACAGCCCCAGATTATAACCTGAAAATGTCTCCTCATTCTGCAGCTCATAAAACACAGATATGGTCTGTGATGAGACCTTGCAGTGTATCATTTAACTACCGAGAATATTGAAGGGTTTATTCCCAAAATGTTTTATATCCACAATATCCATATAATCTGTGTATCCACTCAGTGTGAAAGTAACATCACTTGTATCTGGATGGAAATTATTCCATTAAAGCTATACTGTTGGGCCTTTTATTTTTTATTATTTATTCTATCAATATTGTTTTAGTTTTCCACTTCATTACTGTATTATTTATATTGTATTTTAAATTGGTGTCTATAATTACTAATTACCTACACACAATACTGATACTTGCTCAGTAGTAGGGGCTAAATGTACACACACACACACACACACACACACACACAAACACACATACTTAAATGATAGTGTATCAGGGTGAGGATTTGGAATGAAATATGTATTGCTCTGTTATGTTGATGAAAATAAAAATTTACTGAATTAGACTATTTTGTTAAGAGAGGGTTCATAACATCAGCTAACTGTGATATCATACAATGGCGAGTTTTACTTCCATTTTATCAACATAGGTGTCATATTTTTGTCATGTTGGAATGAGACCATATAAGCATGTGAGAATTAAACTACAACTTCAGATAATAGTCCCAGTGGAGGTGAATTCCTTACCACATACCCACAGGGCTGTTAGACCAGCTCAAGGCCTGAATGGCACTGACCAGTTCATTTATAATTTCTCACCTCCATTTTACTTCAAAGGAACCTGGTACTGAATCTCAGATCAAGGAGTTTGCCAAATCCTACAATGCTCAGTTCGACATGTTCAGTAAGATCAATGTGAACGGAGCCGATGCCCACCCGCTGTGGAAGTGGCTGAAGGAGCAGCCCAACGGGAGAGGCTTCCTGGGAAAGTAAGTGGTAAATGATTGAGTCGGTGAATAAATAATGATTGAATACTGGGGAAGGAAATGGCTTATGTGATGATGAATGAAAGGCTTGTCTGATCCAATGATATAAGGTATTTTAGCACTTTAATGATGTAATAATTATCGACAAACTTGTAATTATATTATTGATTGTATTAACACCAGACCCTCTAAATAAATTACTCTCCAACATACTAATTACTTAGATGACAATGTGGTTGTTGTTATTTTCTAACATGTGATTTGTTTTCGCCCCTGCAGCAGTATCAAGTGGAATTTCACCAAGGTAAATATTTAAGTAGTTAGTTATAATTAGATATTTACAAATGTCACCAGAATTGGCAGAGCTAACAATTAATCATCTATTCTTGTGCCAAAGGTAGATTTGTAATGAAAGCTAAGCTGCTGCCATCTGTCTATAGTCTAGTGTTATGTGTTCAATGTAATCTTTCTATAATCCTCTTTATTATATGTATTAAGTGTATGTACCTACAACATGAGGATATAGACCAAGTATTAGAGTAGACACCTGTAAATGCTTTTAACAAGTTATTGCTATTGTTCTCATTGTTCTGAGTGTATTTTAACGTTCTCGTTTTCCTTTTCTCTCTGTGTTTGTAGTTTTTGATCAACAGAGAGGGGCAGGTGATGAAGAGATACGGACCTATGGATAATCCAAGTGTACGTAGAAAATAACCTTCTCACTTTACCACAGATAGTGAATAGCTGGTTAATAATTTTTTGATATCCTCTCTCATGTTGCCGACCATCTCTCCTGTGTGTCTGTGTGATTATTTGCCTTCAGAATCACTACTGACATGGGGAAGAGCTTTGTTATGTTATGCTATTAGACTGTGAGAAAAACCGACAAGAAATCCCTTGTCATATCTCATATTCTGTCACTCTGTGGAACTGGGCCGGGTGTAAAATTGTCGCTGAGTGTTGTGAATATGGGACGGTTGGAGTGAATGAAAATCAAAGGGCAAAATTGAGAGCGACGGTCCTTTTGGAATATATGATGTAACGTTGCACTGATCTTTCTGGGAAGCTGACATCATCCCCATCCCATCATTCACACAAACAGTGCAAGATGTATTATTAGATTTTAACTGCTACCCTTGCTTTCATTCCAGGTGGTGGAGAAGGATCTTCCCACGTACCTGTAATTTCATAATGACTGACTGATGCCTCACTTACTGATACTCCGTCCCTTCATCCGTCCACCCATCCCATCGTCCCTCTATCTCCGCCACTCTCCAAGTACCGGTGGATATAGTTGGCTCCACCCCAGACCAGTGACGGTCTGTCTGTAAACCCGCCTGGCGGACAGGACAGACCTGATGAAAATGGCGTGCAAACCTCCTGGGAGGATTACCAACCTTTTATTCATTTGGTCCACGGGAGAGAAGGAATAGGAATCCCTAAAGCCTCCAGTAACTGTTCTCACAGTCTGTTTTAGTCACCCAATTTGGAGCATTGTTCATAATAAAACTCACGTTTTGTTGTAATGATAATTTTGTCTGTTGTGTTTATTTTCAATCCCTAAGGTTGTGTATGAATATTGGTGTGTGGACTGTGTGTGTTGATGTTTGGCCATGGTTTATTGATGTGCGCAGTGATCTTTTCATTCTGTGATGAAAATAATTAAAGCGACAGATAATCCATTTCTATCATGGTGAGAAATTCAAGCACTTCTGTCAGAAATTTCTTAACAGGTGAGTGGTAGAGCCCGAAATTAAATAGTAGGATTTGTCCTTGTGGTTAGAAAAATGTCCAACACTGCTCTCTATTGGACATGGGAGCGCATGGCACCACAATTGAGGACTTAGCTAACAGGCACAATTGTACAGACATGGATTAACCCCTCAGCCTATCTGTCTGCAACAGTCCGTGGCTCTCATAAACCTAGACTGAACAACAGCATCTTGAGCAACAGCCATCTCACTTTAAAACATGGATTTTGGCAGTAGCTAAGATATAACCAGACTAAGCTTGTGCCTTTGCAAGAAGCCCTATAAGAATATAAAATGATATGAAAAGATTTCATAAAATTTGATCTACTTCCTCATAATTTCAGTGGTGTTTTACATGCACCTTACCTTAAAAGACTGTGCCTATTTTATGTTGTTTATTCCTAAGAAAATCATTCAACTGCCTGTCAGTCTGTGTTAGACTACATATGCTTTTTTAAATGTATGATGAAAGTATAGGACTGGCCTGAAGTTGTCATCAAGTTGGCTCTCAAATGTGGGACAACTCAAGTGAGAGTGATGTTTTCTGCTCTGTGTAAGATACTGTCAACAGCATACCCTATTATATGTTTCTCTCATACATTTTAAAGTTTATGGACACAGTTATGGTCAAAGATGTTTCGAATAGATGTTGAGTCATCTAAGGATTACATGCCCTGTGGAAATGTAAAATGTTAATGTAATCAGCCACACTGCATCAATTTTAACTGACCCAGGGCAGCCAAGCGGATCAACTCAAATCACGACTGCAGTGACCCAAGCATCAGTCAGGGGGAGCCAGAGAGCCCAGCACAAAACCAGGCTGTGTAGCAGCAGCAAGTGCAGTGCAGTCAACCTGACAGGAGAGGAGATAGTACTACTGCCGTCGGGAAGATCCACCGCACGGATGAAGGGACCCTAGCGGGATAACTATCATACATTTCTCATTTTGATTTTATACCATATCACAACACGCCCCTTCTTCCTACCGGGATCGCACCGTCGCTGTGGGTCTTTCATTCGGAGGGCTCGCCCTTTCTCCGGGAGTCTGAATGGAAGCAGCAGCCGAGGGAGCGGTTGGGCTGTCCGAGGCCGGGGACGGGAGTCCGTTATCCGGGGCGACAGCATCCGATGATGGGGACACGGTCATTGGAGTTAGCTACGGGATGGACGCCGGAGACATGGGTACTTATCTCTTATCAAATAAATGTATCCATCTTTAGTGTTTATTTTATTATTCATACACCAATTCCAGACCTATTCCTGATGGTACTATGACCAGAAAGTCCCGACTCATCTTTGCTAGCAAGCTACTGGTAAGCTAGGCTAGCTAACTTAGCTGGATAGATTGGGAAGCAGGTAGGCAGTGTGGTAACGTTAGGTGGTGGCCAGTCAGCAGCACGACTAGGAAAAGACTCGACGTTAACAAGAGCAATACGGTATTTTTTACCTGGCTTGGCATGTAGAAAGAGCCAATGGAGAAACGTTTAGTTAGTTTGCCAGGTTGCCAGAATTGCTGATTTTATCTCCAAATTGCTTGCCTCGGGATTTAACGTGATGTATAGTCAGCTCAGCAGCTGAAGCGGATGCTACTCAGTCAGTGGGCAGTGGGACAAGGGCCACTGGGGATTTGTGGCTTCAGCATCAGTAGCCCCAGTGGAAATCAAATCACTAACCCTGTACAATTAATCTATGCATCACCCCTGACCTGATGAGAACATAATGATGTGAGAGTCAGTCCACCCTGCACTTGATTGGTGGCCTTAAGCCACTGTGAAAATCCTAGAAGCAAGTGAGGATTTTTTTTTTTTTTTTTTTTTTTTGGTGATGGTTAAAATATATTAAAATAGATCTACTGTCCGCTCCGTCCACTGAAAGTTAGCTATAAATGTGAATAAAACAATTGTTACTACAATAACTAATAACAAATTTCGTGTATATTGTGTGATAATGACATGTTAACTACACTGTCACTACTGTGTTGTGGGTTTGTGACAGAGAAGGCTTGAACTGCATTTGTCTATCAGTAATGAGAGATGAGGATCTTGGGATTCAGGATCCCTCCTCTCAGCTGCTGCCAACATTGTAGACTGAACCCAACTGCTTTTTCTACGTACAGTATGAAATTCATCCAGGGTGGGAAATTAACATCAGCACAACATCAGCCAAAGTGTTTTAGCTGTGGCTGCTTTTTTTCTTTTAGCACCCACATAAGCAGTTGAACAGCTATTAGAAACATGTAGACTAATAGTCAAGTAATAAGATTTTAATGGGAAATCGTGTGTATTTGTCTGTGTGTGTGCATGTACACGTGCGTAGGGCTGTTGAGTGGGCCAACTGTCCGTCACGTTGTAGTCACCGGTTCCCTGGACTGTACGTCAAGGTTGGGGGTTTTTATAATGTCTCTGGTGAGGAATGAGATGACAAGAGAGCCAAGAGGGAGAGCCAATATCTCCAGACAGAACAGCCTCATGAATCAAAAGGGGGATACTGGTTGAACTCAGCTGTCAGAGAGTGAAAATGAAAGTGCCTTTGGATGCTGGGGCATTTTTCTAGCCATCTTGCTGCTGTGTGTCACACGCATTGAGAGTAATTTCACAAGTGTGCGCCTGCTCACTGCACCTTCACATGCAATGGAGTATATAGGCCTTACTGGAGAGAGGGCTAGCATGTGCACAAGGCAGATGAACAGAATTAAACAGATGGATTATTGAGTACGCCTCTGCTCCACCAAATGTTTTCAGTGTGTCTGATTGCAGACAGTTTGTGTTCACCTATTTGTACAGTATTTTGACCAAACAGCAAACTGTGTAATAATGTAATAAAGTAATAATAGACAGTTCTTTACAGGATGATGTGATTTGTTGAGTGATGGATCTTCATGCCTACTTCATGCCTATGATCCACTGAAACCATAAAGGAATTAGCCAGGCCTATTCTGCTTCTAAAGCTACTTGATATTCCTCCAAAAGTAAACTACTATGCAGGAAAACCCGGTTTTATACATTTCACAATATAACCATTCCTTGACCAACCTCTGAATACACCCATCTTTCTCCATAATTCAATAAATGTGTGATCCCAAAAGTCTATCTGTCAGGTAAACACTATGCGTATGCTGCAGCACAGTAAATAAAATATAGGCTACAGTCCGCACCTATCCTCCCCCATGTGACTTTACTCATCAATGTTTAACGTGTTTGATTTGCACAGTATTAGGAATTCAATCGTGGTTCGGTATTTATAATGAACGATGGACGAATCAGTTCAAGTCTGTGGATCGTCTCGTCAATACTGCTCCAGTGACCGGTGCGTCTCGTATGCATAATTCCAATATCTGGTGGTCAATAGTATGTTGCCTTGAATATGCTGCTGAGAAAAACAGCCAAGATCTAACCCTAACCACAGGCAAATGAAAATAAGGAACATATTACAACATATCAATCAAGGCCCATTGCCTGGGATGTACTGGAGGCTGAATCCAACTCAGTTATTGCACATTTTTAATTGTAGAATAGAGTTTACCCACCTTTAACGCTGACAATTTATAGGGTCTTTTAAGAGGAAATTCATAAATGAATGATTTTCTAAATTTTTTGTTTATATTGGTGCATGTGTTTGCCTTATGATGACCACAAACCAGACCATATTTATGGATGTTTCTTTGTGTTGAAAGGCGAGTCTCTCTTTTGGTACTCTTTGTGACAGTCTCCCCCTCAGTCCCTTCGCAGTCTCCTCTAGTGGCAAGTCATGACAGTTATGCTTCCATGCAGAAACACAGACTGGCTCTCATTCTCCTGCCAAAGTCAGGCAAATACATGTAAACACTTAGGCCTACCTAAAATGATTAGGCTACAGTGTACAAGCCTAATGGACTAATGGACCAGGTGCATACAAATGGCTTCCTGGATTCAGTTTATTCAATCCTTTTTTAGCTAGTCTGGGGCCCTTGCCATCATATATGGCACACCCAGTAGTTGCTCCTTCTCTCTTCCTCTCTCTGCCTGAACTGACAAGAGCAGATGTGAAGGTTTGGATGGTTTCCACATTGGACAGCTATGAAAAAAGTATTTAGAAGAGACCAGGAGGCTGTCATCTTTGTGCACTTGGTTTTATCTGTGAGTCCGTGTTTAGGTCCTGTCATGTTGCATATGTGGGAATGGAGTTAAGTTTCATACAGTCAGTGTTCCCAGTGAGGTTTCAACTTTATTGAGAAGTGTAATCCGTTTGTTTCAAAATGTTCAGCAAATTAACTTTCATGGCTCTTTAGTTAGTATGCTTTTGTCTCTCTTAGCCTTTCTTAAAAATAGAAAAATGATGTACTCAACTCCTTTTAGGGCACACACTTAATGTTTACCATTTGACTTAACAGTGAACACTTCAGCTCCAAGCCGGGGGCATGTCACCATTTGAATTAATTAGCCTTACAATGTGCCATGCAATTTCTTGTAGGATAATTTTATCTAAACACGTGCTACTATTTTGACCTCACACAGTAGAGTCTAAATTTAGCATGTAGAGCTTGTTGTCTCACATTTTGTTTGCATCCCCAGTGTTGTTGTGCATGCTTCTTCCGCTGATGCAAAGCTTTGTTAGGTTAAGCTGGTTTGTCTGATAAGCGCTGCAGCAGGGAGGGGTAGGTGTGTTTCACACTCCGACTCCCATCCAACATCTGTCAGTGGAGGGTCTTAAAGGGATAGTCCTCTGTATTCAGCTGAAATTTGTTATCACCCAGTGTTAATTTTAGAGCTGCAACGATTAATCGATTAATCGATTAGTTGTCAACTATTAAATTAATCGCCAACTATTTTGATAATGAATTAATCGGTTTGAGTAATTTTTTAAGAAAAATAAGTCAAAATTCTCTGATTCCAGCTTCTTAAATGTGAATATTTTCTGGTTTCTTTACTCCTCTATGACAGTAAACTGAATATCTTTGGGTTGTGGACAAAACAAGACATTTGAGGACGTCATCTTGGGCTTTGGGAAACACTGATCCACATTTTTCACCATTTTCTGACATTTTATAGACCGAACAACTAATCGATTAATCGAGAAAATAATCAACAGATTAATCGACAATGAAAATAATCGTTAGTTGCAGCCCTAGTTAATTTCTATGACAACATGGTGACAGTGTGGTAATATCACATTGATGTTGTGTCACCCCTCCAATAATATAAAGTCATCAGTTTGCGGTCAATGAAAATGCCAGCTGTAATGAACTGGTCCTGCCTCATTCTCACTGCTTCCAGGAGATGGGAAATGTCCACTTGATAAAATCTGTAACCCATACCCTTCACCATTTTCTCAAACATCCAAGCCATGTTTCTACTCAGGTGCTCACCCTAAGAATTAACGTCAGATCCCGTGCATTTGTAATTGCAGGCTAGGCCGTTCAGCTCAGCTGCTCTGATTGTGTGAAGAAAACTTTACGTGGGTGTCACAGCTGGCTGTTAAATAGCTCTCTGAGTATTTAGCTCCATTCAAACTTTCTCACTCTCAGGCAGCCGTAATTTCTTTCTATAGATCAGTAGCCTGTCTCCTGTCAGCCTGACAGAATTAATCTCACTTATCTTCTCTCCACACCCATACTCACCTCTTCTTACCCTCAATCTTGGGTGTATTTTTTATTGCCTAGCCCTTTTTCCTTTCCTTTCCTTTCCTTTCCTTTCCTTTCCTTTCCTTTCCTTTCCTTTCCTTTCCTTTCCTTTCCTTTCCTTTCCTCTCCTCTCCTCTCCTCTCCTCTCCTCTCCTCTCCTGAGCTACAACTCATCCCCCTCTTCTTTCCTGTGAGCCCCCTCTTCTTTCCTGTGAGCGATTCCCTTGGCTCAGCCGCTCGTTCGTTACTATCCCTCACTCCTTATCTCCCTCTGTCTGTTCTCCGCTCTAGGCAAGGCCTGTCAGAACTGCTGACGGAGGCACAAAGGGTGGCTGCCTACTGCGTAATTTACCATTGATCCATCTGCTTCCCCCTTATTCTTTCTTTCGCTCGTGTGGTCTCTCCTTATCTCTCTCTCTCTCTCTCTCTCTCTCTCTCTCCCTGGCTATGCACAGGAGACTGGCACAGTGCTGGTTTGTGTCCCTTCCATCAGTTCCCAGAGATGGGATAGGATTTTGGGTACTCTCCCAGGCCTTTTGGCGTCATATTTAACGTTGATGACGCAGTTCAGTTACGTACTTCTTATGTACTGCTAGGGTTGCAAAATTCCGGGAATTTTCAAAGTTGGAAACTTTCCATGGGAATTAACGGGAATTTATGGGAATTAACTGGAATTTATGGGAATTAACGGGAATTTATGGGAATAAACGGGAATTTATGGGAATAAACGGGAATAAACCAGGAATTTACTAAACTGAAGGTATGCTCTTAATAGGGAACTTAAATATAGTTGGGGAAAATATATTTTAGCATAATCCTGACTAAAACAACCAGATATCATGCAAGTACAGTTGAATATCTATGCTATTCCTCAATCACATGCACACATAGCACACTGCTTACTGCAGGGCTATTGAGACCACGCCCCCTACATGCAACTCAACATTCATGTTTTTGTTCTTCAATGAAAGAATTGATTGTTCAATAAAATATTTAACACTTGATAAAGTTCTACTTACAAATAAATCTGTTTTAATTGTATTATTTTGGATGGATGTCTGCTTATAACAAAACAAATATTTATGCTTGGATATGATACCTTTCCATTAAATTACCCTCAATTCCCAGTTAATTCCCATAAATTCCCATAAATTCCCATTAATTCCCATTAATTCCCATAAATTCCCATAATTCCCATGGAAAGTTTCCGATTTGGAATATTTCCAAAATTCCCCAGCTTAACTTCCCATGGAAATTTACCGGAAACTTTCTGGAAATTTACCGGAAATTTTCCACCCCTTTGCAACCCTATGTACTGCTGATGGGGCCATTTCCCCTGGCAGCAAGCAGGGGATGTGTGGTACAGTACCTAAATAGATGGTGCAGCGAGGCAGGAATGTTTTTTGCTATTTGTCCTTGTGCTTGTCCAGGTTTTTTTTCCCTCTGAGTGAGACCTGGGGAGATTAGAGAGGGAGGGAGGAAACGAGGATATGAAGGAGTAAGTGAGGCAAAAGACCAGTAAATAGAGGAGAGAGACATAGAAGAGATAAAGAATTCTACCGTTTTAGGCTAAGTTTTCTTCACTTGTCGTGACTTTGCAGCTGTAAAAGGCCGTGGAGTCGCCATGCATGGGTCATTATCACTTGCTCTGGGGGTGCTAGCCTGCCACCGAGGCTCTGGCTCAGTTTTGCGCTCTCATGGCCACAGTGTCATATCGACCCTCGGGGGGGAAATAAGGCAAAGACTTCTGCTGTTTTCTAATTAAAAAAAGTAACTGTGCCCACTGCGTAGACTTATTACTATTTCATACTCAGCAGCACCTGGAGTCTGAATGCAGTCAGGCACGAACATGAAGCTGTCAGACCACCTGCATAAAACTTCTGATGATTATTATTGATTTCATCTATTTTTTATGGGGGTAGAGCTATTCCTCTATGTCTGTTGTAGTCTCAGGCCTCAGGTGCCTGTATTTTTTCTGCAAGAAGATTTGGATTTCAAAGTTACACCTATTCAGAATTGGGAGGGAAACGACATCTTTAAAGTGCTGTTTTTCTGTTTTATGTGTTGATGTCAGGCGGATTGTTATATTAGAAACCATTGAATCTTAATTGGTTGATTTTTGTGCTTCCATCAGTCCTTCCAAAACACCTTTAAGGGTTCATGAATAGTTGGGATTGCTTTTGTAATAAGTAGAGCTGCATAGACTTGGCCTTTAGATTCTTACGCTAATTTGAAATTCAGATGGTATGAATCAGTCAATTATTTGTTGTAGTCTGAATGGTGACTGCCTATTAAAGTGAATGGCATGCAAAGCCTTGCAAAATGGAGGAGAGAAATGCTAGAGGGTTTTATGCAAGTTTAATGGGTCTGAGCAGTGAGAAAATTCATTCATTCATTAAACAGCGTGGGCCTAGTTGGCAAATTCAAACTCTCTGACCCTGCTCTAAGCAACAGTCTATTCTCATCTCGTGTGATGTTGGATTTGCAATAGGCATGGAGAACAGACTAGACTTCATTGATTACAGCCCCATCATCCACTACTCTAAGGGACCGTATGGCCTGCAGCAGTATTCGGCTTAGTACAAGTTGCCACACATGGGCCCTCATTATAAAAAGATTCTATTGATTGATTTATTGATTTCATTTCATTGATTTCGGCCTACTGCTGTGGTAGGTCAGATTTGTCTGTCTTTGGGGTTGTGTCAGGTTGTGGATATGAGGTTGTGTTATGCCTGAAATATAAGATATTTTGCTCCCAACCCCGCTGAGTGTGTGATATCTGCTTGCTTCGCACTGCAGGAAGAAACTGCTTTCTCCATTTCTTTCCAGTGTGTCTTCACAGAGGCTGTTGTGTTTTCTCCATGCTTTGACACTATGTGGGCAGGCTGGAGAAGAGGCTTCATTTTCTACAGACAAAACTAGATCAGCAGCTGCTAGCTATGTCATTTACTGTTATTGTATTTTCCCAAGAGCCAAGGCTGCTGTCAGTTTTTCCATGGGCATTCATCTGGGCTGAGCTTTGGAAATGATTTCTCTTTCAGAGCACAAGCAGTGCAACCTCGCACTAGAGATAGCGGTAGCTTTCAGTAGGTAGAACTTTCCTATCCACTCCCATGATGGAGTACACCTAGTTGAGTAACCAAGCGTATACCTGAGGCTGTCACATGGAAGAGCGGTGTCTGATTGTCTGCAGTCCGTGTTACTGTTGCCTCAAAAACATGTTTATGAACTCGCTGTATGAGTCATGTTCAGGGAGGTGTCTGCCTATTTATTTAGATTCCAACCTGCAGACGTGGGTCTGTGTTGACAGAGTTGTGGTTCTGTGGTTTAGCATGCCTAAGGTTTGACCTGTTCACTGAGTCCAGGGGCCTGCAAGGGAGAATGAAAGACCGAAGAGCATTTTGCATTATGGCAAAGGACAATCTGTAGGCCTTTTAAGGGTGAAGTGCATTGCAGTAGAATAACTCCAGAATGCTGTTATTGCTGTTATAATTTCTGCAGTGACAGTGGCAGTAGCAATATCCGGTTTTGTGCGACACTTGCTCAACAGCATAAGAGTCTGTGGCTGGTTAATTGAATCCGCAGGTATTGCAGAATTTGATGGAAGCGGTAGTGACACAGGCTGTTGTGCAACTGCTTTACTTCTGTAGTTAGAGCAGATTACCGTCTACCGAGTCACCACCCACAGAAGATGCTGCTCTCAGCAACAACACAGCTACAGGAGTCAAGTCTATCGTGCTATCAACTCCACTCCCATGACTCTTCATCAAGTCTATTGCTTTTGTCTCCTCTCCTCTCCTCTCCTCTCCTCTCCTCTCCTCTCCTCTCCTCTCCTCTCCTCTCCTCTCCTCTCCTCTCCTCTCCTCTCCTCTCCTCTCCGTAAGGACCTTTTTCTCTCTGCTCAAAGCTTTCGCTGTATTTTGGGGATCAGCAAGGATCAGTGCGCTCAGTTCTGATCTGGGAGCTCAGTAATGAAAAACATACAGAAATTGCATAAGAGGTTGTGCATGTGTGTGTGTGTGTGTGTGTGTATGTGTGTGCATCCTTTAGCCGCGAGGACTGAGCTGTTTTTAGCTTTGCCCAAGGAACAGGGTGCTGCTACTCTACCCTGCCAGTCTCTCCAGGAGCAGCAAGACCTCCCTGAGGGAGGATTGGGTGCACACACATACTGCGCGCGCACACACACACACACACACACACACACACACACACACACACACACACACATATGCACATACACGTGCACACTCTTGACATATAAATCCATTCGTATATAAATAGACAATTCCCGCCAGACAGTTTGTGGGTGAGAGTGTCAATTGAAACCTTGAATGGAGAGACATTTATTATTACAACTCTGCTGCTGATGTGTGTGTACTGCCGTGATTTGTGTGCACTATACCTATTGCTCTGACAGCTTCAAATATTAGCTCTGAGTCCACATGTTGACTCACGGTGTGGGCAGACATCACATCCCCGCAAGATACAGACATCTCCATGCCTGATTATAGAAAACCAGTTAGGAGTTGCTGTTTTGCTGACTGTCTGTGATGTGTGTGTGTGTTTGTGTGTGTCCCTGTGGTCTGTGTGTAACCGCCCGACCCCATCACCAGGACATGTTCATAACGTTCCATTGAGACTTGGCAGAGCCGAGTGGAGCCGACAGACTTGGGCTTTAATAAAGACACCACTTTCTGGATCACCTCACTTTCGATTTCCATTTTAAAGCTTTCTGGCCTCTCCAAGGAAAAATGACACTTTCATACCCACCTGCTCCATTAGTCCATTCCACAGTGTGAAATGAAGATCTAACTGTCTCAGCCTGTTGTGACCGGCGGCAAGAATGGACTGCAGGACTGTCCATTCTGGCCAGTACCTGCCATTCTCATTGTCAGTGTACCTGTGTAAATAAATGGATTTGAATTTAAATTAGTTTTATTGTTAGTGTGGTACACAGTGAAGAGGGACCGTAGATGCAGAATACCTGCAGGTGTAGAGTTTTAACGATAATTGCTCTATTATTAGGTGAACTGATTCCAACTCAGAAGATTTCTTTCCTCAACCAAGCATAAAAAATCAGTTTGACATTTTCACTTTCTCAATGTTCTACCCCTGCACAAGAATATTCTGTTGATTTGCTCATCCAATTATAATGGCAGAAATTATGTTTACTGTTACCTCTGCCTTTCACAGAGCCATTTCAGCCATTTCTCCAGTAATGAATGAGTGTCTCCAAAATGTGTTATGAATTTTGCTTATTACGGATTAACTGTTGTAACATATTTACATTTGCTCTAATGCTGAAGACACCAGAACAGAGTCACTGTGTTATAGCCAGCCAGCAAACCGGAAAAACAGACTATGACGCTGACAGACGTTGACTTCCACCTGTCCTTGCAGTGGTGCCAGTTTGTCCTGAGTTTAATCCAGCCAGCTAGTCTAGTGGCCTGGAGAGAATGGGATTGGGATTACGGAGAGCAAAGTAATAGTGACTGTGACTTGGCTGGGCTGGCATGTGGGCTGCTATCTGCCTGCCTGCCTGCCTGCAGATCTTCTGTTTCATGCACAACAGTTATGAAACGTCACAACCCAACGCACTTGGGATCCAGATTTTGTGTATATTTTGTGTATTTGTGTGTAGCTGCGTATATAGACGAGCACTTTCAGCTCTGAAATGGTGGAAAAAGATTGAACTGAAAGCGATAGGGATCAGACTGTTTTGGAAGGCTGCAGATGCTGTTTCACAGTTTAGGAGCAGACAGTTTATTGTTTGAAAAAAATCAATGCTTGCTCCGGTTTTATCTGCTAAAATGGTGATGAACAAATAATAGTATATTCTTCTACACAGCCACTGTTGGGAGTTTCTCTCTTGAACATTGCCAGTCTGTCTGCAAAGGCAGGCACATATTTTTTTCAGTATTGTTTTTATAGCCTTTGCTTTTATAAGCTCAGTAAGAAAAGCTCTATTAGTGTTAGTAACTTTTTCTCTATACACAGAGCTCTTATGTGAAGAAGACGCATTTCTCATAAGTCTCCCTTTTTAAATACAGACTCTTGTGAGTTGGATTCAGCAGCAGCTGTATGCCTATCACTGGCAGACTCTGTTGTGAATAGCTCATCATCTAGCACCAGGCAACGTGTCTCAAAGGGATGTTTTTTGAGCAGGAAGCTTTTTATTAAGCCTGCTTGCTTGCCTGATGCTATTGATCATAATGGATGACTTGGCATGGTGAAAAGCTGTTCTCTCTAGCCTCTGCTCCCTCCAGGCATTCGCTGTGTTATACAAAGTATACGATATGTGCTGACAGCGGAGCATCTTTCCCCCTCTGTGCAGACATGTCGACCCGACCGCTTTTCACAGTAAACCAGAGAAATGCTGAGGGAAATGTATTTTAGGGATAAGGATGTGGATGTGCGCCGACACCACCATGCCAGTTTAAGACGTGTTAATTTATTCAGAGTTTAACCATGCTGCTTAGTCTGCGGCTACTTGGAATTGCAGTCAGTGTGGTGTGTGTGTTTGTCTGTGTGTCTGTTTTTGTGTTCCTGTCTGCATGTGGTTACATGCACAAGCACGGTTGTAAGGATATTATTCTGCCAGATTCCCGTAATTGCAAAGAAATGTCTTGAAAAGCCTCTTTGAACAGCTTAGCATTAGGAAGTTGATGGCTCCTTAATTATAAGTGTTGCCATCCAAGTAGCTCTGTTCTGGAGGAATGGTCAGCTTGGAGGAATTACTGAATGAACACACACAGTCACTCACTCACATACAGACACACACACAGACACACACACACACCACACACACACACACACACACACGCATACATACACAGGAGTAGAAAGAGTCATTTAGGCCTCTCCACTGCCTCCACTTTCCATCCTGGGCCATGGCCAGAGAGCAGGAGAGGGCTCCACTGACTGACTGGTGTGCTCATGGAAAAATAAACAAGCTGCTGGCTACTGAAACCAAGGGCTCAGGGGTGAAGTGGCCTGTTGGTGCTGATTTAGGATTAGTTTGCGTTCCCTCAGTCTAAACAGCAGTCATTACTCCAGCATAGCTGACCTGACCCAAGTGAACTAGGCCTAAGATAACCATAAATGTACATAGCCTAAGAAACCCTCACCTCACTGTGAGTCCAGGCTATAAGGTTCTGTCTGTCTGAGCTTCTCTCTAGCTTGCATACTGGTCATGAGAAAACAAATGATTCTCATCTCACACTCATTTCATCCTTGCACCTACATCAGACTTCACATTACAATCCCAAAGCATTATTTACAGGGCAAAATACCGACACAGAGGCTGATTATATTTTAGTCCACAAAATTTTCCTGTTTATGGAGTAGGAGTAGTATTGATTTTTCTGCTCTTTTAAATTCGGCAGTCATAGATTTCTTCCTTCCATAGGTCAGGTCAGGAGCACTTTGACACAATAAGCAAATGCTGCTTTGTTGTGGCATAGTAAATTAACACCAAATCGATAGCTAGAGCACCATTACTTTGCTTCTGCCAAGATAACAAACAATCATCTCAGAGACTGTCTCTTACTTAGCTCATCTTGGGGGAGTCCCTGTATTGATCCTAAGTGTGTGAGACGTTGCAGTAAGTAACATAAACACAGATTGTGTATGCACATACTACTGAAAACACCAGTATGTAAAGAGACAACCACATATGTGTTGATGTTAATATTTCGGTGGCCCACACAATAACATTTTTGGTTAACACTTTACTTGAATTATTGGTTATAAGACATTATAAGTCATTATATGCCCATCATAAGCACATTATAAGTAGTTCTTAGCTGCATCAGAAAATATTAATATACTAAAATGCATCATGAATCTGGCATGAGAAATGTATATTATAATGTGCTTATAATGCACGCATGATGACTTAGAATGTCTTATAACCAACAATTCAAGTAAAGTGTTACCAATTTTTGTTTCAGTTTCTTTTTGGGTGCTGTGCATGAAGCCACCATTTAGACCTAATTTTTCACCAGTGTAGTTTAAAAAAACAACAGCAACAACATTTAATACTGGCAAGCACTGAGAGTGTGGTAGTCAACTACAAATTACCCTAATTCATTGCACCTACCGTATGATGCAGTGCAAAACATAACCCATTTGTAATTAGCTGTATGTTGTACTTGTTTCATTAACGATGTTCAGATGGCAGTATAGTACTCGCTGCTAGCTTCATTGGCTTAAGTGAGAGACTGAAGTGCCTGGAAAAATAGGAGAATGAATGAAATTAATTACCACAGCCCACCAACCCCTCCACCCCCTCTGCCATCACTGCTGAAGTGAACTGTCAACTCTGGGAAACACTGCACATATACACACAGCATGCAAATAAAAGTGCATTTAACTTTAACAGTCACATTCCTTTACTTTAGTACAGTTTGCAATCCCACAAGCCCTTAGTACAACATGAATTGTTTTGATAGTGTTTTGTTTCAGTGGGTGGTGTTGTTGTCAGCCCTTTCTCTCTTGATACGTCATCTTCATAGTGGCTGCTGTTTGTGTCTTGCCTTTGTTTATTTGCATGCTCCTGTGTGTGTGTGTGTGTGTGTGTGTGTGTGTGTGTGTGCGCGTGCATGCATATGTTTATGTGTGAGTTAGCGGGTGCAGCATACAGTATATGCATGTGTATCTGTGTGTGGTACCGTATGTTGCTATCCTGCTGTGCTAATGCCCTATTTAACAGCATCATGAGAGTATGTGTGGAAGGCAGCATGTGTCTGTTGATTCCAGGCACACGTGCATAACTCACAAAAAGCCGGTTGACCTCAATTGGGGCGCCATGGAAACAAGGGAAGTGGGAGAGAAAAGAAGCGCATGTGTGTGTGCATGTTTGTGTACATGTGTGTGTCTGTGTGAATGTGTGTATACAGTCGGTTGGCTATGTGTTATCTGTTTGGGAGCACTGAGGGAATACAAATGGAGAGGCTAGAACAGACACTCTTACAATGATAAAATAAACCTAACCAGGATAGAACATTAACATTAGTTAGAGGGGATTATTCAGGATTTTGGTTAAGAACTGCCCTTGAACAGTAAACAGAAAGTAATACAGGTTATTATAACAACTGAATGTCACAATTCTCACATTAATGTGAACAGATGGTTTTAATGAAATTATCCCCTAAAATCACTTAACATGATCAAGAAATACCCCTTTAGAAAAGGGGAATTTCTTACACTGAGTCTATTAGTAGTAGTCCATAAATGTATTAGGCTTCCAAGGGGTCTGGTGTTCAAGTTAGTACCAAAACAGTGGGGAGAGGACGGGGCAGCTGTTCAGGACTAAGCTGAAACAAGCACTATCGTGCAAATCTTAAAGCAAGTCTTAACATGAATAGGTTTTAAGTGTGTGTTTGCGTATGTGTGTGTGTGTGTCTCTTTATATGGCAATGTGTTTGTGTGCGCACTTTCATATCCGCCTGTGCACATAGGAATGGGGGATAGTGTTTTGTCACAATTATAATGAACTGGAGTGGGTTAAGTCTCCACAGGGATACTGAGTTCAGATTCTCTGCAGTGTGAAAACATTTTGACAGACACCGAAATACAGAGCGGGAAAAAGAAAATGGGTCCTTAAAGAATGACTTCAGGCTATAGGCACAGTTGAGAAGGTGACAGTATGTTCACTGAGTAATCTGTTACACATTACTGATCTTCTTCCTGAAATTGTAATTAGTGAAGTAATCCACTGTATGACTCAAACTCAGTAATGGTTGATTGATTAATTAGTGGCACCAATTACTGTTGCCGTTTTTTAATAATAATTTTACTGTCAACTGAAAAATGTTACTCCCTAACACTCTGGCCATGGATCTATCTACACTTTCAGAGAGAGGAAGGCATATTTCAAGAGGTAGAGGAGAGCTCATTTCACTGATGGCCGGGAGGCTGTGAATGACCCTCAGGGAGAACTGGGTGTGACGCAGAAATGAGCAAGGAGAGAAGATCGGCAGTGGAGAGGGATGAAAAACGGGAACTGCATTAAACTGGAAAAGATAAGAATAGAAGAGGAGGTGAGGATAGAGAGAGAGACCAGCAGAGAGAGGGGGAGAAGAGAGCAGAAACGAACTCCAAATTCCCTCTAAATTCCCTTGTCTCCCACCTTGCCTCCCATGGCTACCATCCACTGGTAATGGACCCCTCTGTTAATGGTTGTTAGAATATGTTATTAAACCAACACATAGCAGCCTGGCTAGGCAACAGTCTGGGCTAGAAGCTATTTATTTGGATGGGTCTGTTTGTTCTTCCATCCGTTGAATAGCTGTACAGGTATACTGCAGGATGATGGTGGTCAGGGGATTGTGCACTGTTGATGGGTCTGGAGGTAGGAGCTGTTCCTCCTCTTGTCCTCATTCTGCAGGCTCTCATTACTGCTAAGGATACAATGACTTGGATACATTTTAAAGGTAAACTGAGTGAAGTTGAAACAGATAACAGGTCATCACCTCAGACTCTCAGCTCTGACGCAGAGGCATATTTATGAAGACGGTTTTCACAAAACATGTTTTTTTACAGGAAACTTTCATCATCAGGTTGTTTTGGTTTTTGTTTCTTTCAAGTGAAGTGTTTTTGTGCCAAAATTAGATTACCATACATAAAAAGTGACACCTCTCTGATTAATAGCCTGAAATCAAAACTTTTTGAATGACAAATAATAACACTTTTGCAGACTTGAAATAATTGTTTTCCCCCCGAAATGGATAGCATTTTGGAATAAAATTCAAGTGTTGAGTTTAGTTACCACAGAGGCGATTAACTGACTAATTTGCACATTTACCGGCATTCAGTTTGCATTTGTTGGATTATAAAAATGAGTCACTACTCATCTTCTGTCGTAGGCTGAAAACTCATTCCTTCAAGAACCCGCTTTCATGCCCTGTCATGACCTCTCTCTCATATCTTCCTCCACTACTTGCTGTAATTTACTCTCATCAAAGGAAATCCCCTCTTCCTCTCTCCTTAGCCCTTATGTTATGTCTTTTAACAGCATTTGTGATTCTAGGGTCACAGGAATATTATCAAGGTGCTATGGCTCTGGCTTGTAGTCGTAATGTAATTGTAAGTCGATCTGGATATGAGCATCAGCTAAATGCCTAAAATGTAAATGTAGTTTTGGCTCGATCCTCCACACCTCTCTTCCCAGAGCCTTCTCTATCCTCCTATACGTTTTTTGCAGTAATGGCTTTTATAATAACTGGGTTTACTTATTCACACTGCTAAGGCGAGGGGATAATGGAGGTAGCAGAGAAGGGTCCAGCCTTTCAGCTCTGTCCTGATTGAATGCAGTAGAAAGGAACGACAGCCAACCAACCGTACCGCATAGATCCATACAGGAGACCACTGGTGCTCAAACTGTCATGGTGGTGGTCTGCTCTGAGGCGATCTGCTCCGATTAGCTTAGAACGATTGAATCCACTATTTTAATCTACTAAGTTAAATTATATTTTGCGTTCAAGATTAAAATATTACAGAGATTTATTGTGGTTTACGGGCATTTCAGGATACAAAAGGCATCATCTCCACCTCACAGCCTGGCTGGTAAATATCAGGACCATCGTCTGACAGACACGTGCAAGACCTCTGATGCATGTAAAGTCTGAGACGTGCTCGGGTTTTCAGACAGGGCTTGTTCCATATAAAGGTCAAATGGGCAAACTAACTCAAGGATAAACACTTTACTCTGCTCTTCAATGACAACATTGACATTAGGAGTGTTGGAAATGTTGGGGAAAATGATAACAACAATATGATAATGATGAAGGTTATTATTATTATTATAATATAATTATTATAGGAAGCAGAGAAGACACCGGTCTTGCAGCTCTGTTCTAAATTAATGCAACACAATGAACGGGCAGCCATCCAACCGCACTGTGTGGATCCATATAGGAGACTGCTGCTGCTGAAACTGTCATGGTGGCGGTTTGCTCTCAGGCCAGCTGGGAGAGATGGAGCACATGCTTACACACACACATCCAGACACATACATACACACTTATTGACTGGACACTCTATGCCTAGAAACGTGTAGCCTCAGCTATCACTCACACCCACACACCCACGCACGCACGCACACACACACACACACACACACACACACACACACTCACTCTTAAGGCAGACTTAACAAGTGCAGGCATGCGGAAGGGAAGGGATATGGCTGCAGAAAGATACAGCTCAGGACAGGAGGGAAATATCTCCGCTGCTGGTAGCTCTCTCTCTCACACACACACACACACACACACACACATACATACACACACATGCAGGGGGGAGGCATGGGGAAATAACAGAGGAGCTGTTAAAGGATCACGCTTAGCCAGCCAATCACACACACACTCACACTCAGAACACACACACATACAGACGCAAATAATAATAAGGCATGGCAAAAAGCAGGAAAGCTTCCTCTTTAATTATCTGCATTGCCAACATTCCCTCTACACCAATAGCTGCTGTGGTGTTTGAATGTTTTTTTGTGTTTTTTTTTTATTCTCCAACATTTCCCCCTGCAGTCAGCATTGCCGGGATTGCATTGGCACGTTTTGGCTTGCTCATCCCACAGCAAATCTGTGTGTGACAGAGGGAGAGAGAGAGAGAGAGAGAGAGAGAGAGAGAAGAAGCTGGAGGAGGGGTGGCAAACAGGCTATTCTGTGGCTCAGTCACATGGGTATCCACGAGAGGCAGGCTGACAGCCGCACAGAGACACAGAGAGAGGCTGGCTATCAGGGCAGCTTCAAGGAGAAAACACAGACTCAGAGAAGCATGCTGTGAAGATGCTATCCCACTCCAAAATGACATTGCCACAGAGGTCAGGCTTTTCTGTCTCCGCTGCTTTTCCAGGCAGAAGGACAGACTGAATCATTTTGGATTGGGTTGGAGGTTGGAGCTCATTCCTTTAAAATGGCGTTTAGCTCTAATATCAAAAGTCATGTTTCATCCCCTGTTTGGCCTGTTGTGACTGGCTGACTATAATGTAGTTGTCAAAATGTCATAGGGGCTCAGAAGCAGGAAATTGTACGCTACCCCATGGGTTTCGGTGTCTTGCCCAAGGACCCATGGCTGTTGAGCGATGCACATGGGCTGTTGCAAGACCTGAACCTGTGACCTTCCGCTAATGAGACTCTCCCTAACGGGGGCCCCTCTGTCAGGTGCCGACAAGTGAAAGGAAAATGGAAAGATATAACGTCAATAAAACTTGTGTTCTGTTCAAAATGTCTGAATTTTACAGTATTTTATGTCATGCCTGTCTCTGTTTGCTCATAAATTGTTGTGTCCACAACAGTTAGACTGTGTTGTTTCTGCTGTAAACATGTCTGTAGTTTCTCCACCACCATCTGGGAGTCTGAGTGTGATGTTCACCCCCTAACAGAAAGGGAATTAATCAGCGCTGTCATGCTATCTGAACCCCTCTCTCATCCCCTCTCTTTCCCTCTTTCCTTTGCTCTTTTCATCTCTCTTTCCTGCTCTCTCTCTCCTTCTCTCTCCCCCTCTCTTCATCATTATGCTGAGTGTTATAAGGCTATAATTATGGATCTATTTCAGGCCGTGCTGGTGAAATCAGTATTCTGATTGCTTTTCCCTGTTATTTACATCCCCTTGTTGTTACACTAAAGATCATGCTCAAATAACTTTAGGAGATGAAAGACTGTGCTGCAATTCCAATATTTGTTAGGTTGCCATATTTTATGTAGGCATTTGTTAGTCTCTCGGTGTAGCACATTTCAGCCTAGATAATATCAGCCTTTTAAAGCCAGCCTGCAGACAGGGAAAGTGCTTCCATGTTCTCTGTTTCCTCTTCAAGGAACTCACAGCAAAATGATTTTAAGCTGGAAGAGCTGGTGTTTCCTGCTTAGTTTAAATGGATAATGAAGGATCTTGAGGCTGACTCAATAAGGAGCTGTCTGTTTGTTTGTTTTTTGTTTGTTTTTTTTTAGTTTGAACATTTTTTATTGAGATACAGAAACATTTGTAAATATGCAAATTATTACAGTACAGATATCATCTCTTTTTTAAGACTGACAAAAGCAGACAAAAGACAAACAAGTAAACATTATGTGAGGGGAGGGGGATACAGAAAAGGAGAAGTAAAAGAAAAAACAATGTATAGTAAAAATTCAACATATAAAATGGCAGTAGTATCTATATATAAATATAGCCTATATATAAACTAATTATAAAATAAATAAATAAATAGAATTGATAGTAATAATAATTAAAATAATAATAACAACAGTAAGAAAAAATAATAAGAATATGCTTGGTGATACAGCAGTGCATATAAAACCAAAAATAAGTTAATTAACATGTAATAATTATAATAATAATAATAATGATGAGGACGATAATAAAGAAGATATACACAGATATACATGTACAAAAGTACAAAAGGCCCCCCCGCCCTCACCCCAAACAGATTATTCATCTCAATCTAGTGGGGTCTAGCTGGTTAGATAAAAGTTTAAATAGAAAATGCATTAAAATCATACACACAATACATAGGGCTATAAATAGGCTTGGTGTCCTTGCGGCTGAAGTTAGTCTCTCCTGCAGTTCTGCTGGCTGGCAGGCCCCCAGTTGTGTTTGACACTGTTATTATATAATGTTGGACTGCTGTGTCTACCCTTTAGGATTCATCTTTGTTCCAGGCAGCACTAATGATGGTGAGTAACAGAGCCTCTCCCTCTCAGAGCTACTAACACGGTCATCTCTCTCCCTCTCTCTCTCTCTCTCTCTGTCTCTCTCTCTGTCTGTCTCCCTCTCAGATGCTGCTGCTAAGAAGGCCTTCATCACAGAGGTAAGCTAGTGTCTGTTCCTGTGATGATCCGCTCTGTTATGCTCCCCTCCTCACTTCCTCTTTGATCCTCTACATCAGTAGCTACTCCATCATCTGAATGTCTCTCACTAGTTCAGCCACATGTTTATGGAACATTACTATAAACCACTACTCCAAAAAGGCTTCATCTGAGGACCTCGGTTAAATAGTGTTACATTACAGGAACAGTACCTTTTATTGTTTGTTTTTGCTACCAAGGTGCAAGAAGGCTCAATAGCTCAATACACTGAGTACCAAAAAGTTTTGACAATCACAGCAAAGTATTTGAAAGTCAGTTTAGTATTCTTGTCTGTGATGGACAATTTTGACACTGTCAGTCTGGTACTTCAAGTAGGTTAGAACAAACAATTATTTGCAAATGCTCTTTAACCCGAGCCTGCTGAGGACATTACATTTTTTTTTTAAATTTATCTTTAAATTATACTTAAAAACGTATTAAATTGAATAGCCTAATAAACATAACTTACAACAACTTCAGAAATATTTATGTCAAATGCCCAGCTTTGATATCTACAATGTCCACTCTGTTATTATCCTCTTAACCCTTGCCTCTTTAAAATATTTACTAAAAACAGATTGTTGTATAAAACATGCCATCAAAACTCAAGCTAGGCATAGTTTGAGTAGTTTGAATGAGTAAAGGTGAAGTAAAAAAAAAAGGTTCAACTCATGAGAGGACAGGTTAACCAAGTATTTGCATTTTGCTCCAAAATGTGCAGCTGCTCTACTCATCAGTGAAATACAATACATAAGAGCAAAGCTTGATCAAAGCTTGAAATCACTCGTTCTTTGATACGGTTTTCCTCCCAAATCTTTTTATCTTCAAATATTTACCCGCTGTTAATGAACAGCTGCAAATCCTCCTGTCCCCATTGATGCAAGTCGCTCTATCTCATTAATCTGTGTGTGTGTGTGTTTCTCTCTCTCTCTCTCTCTCTCTCTCTCTCTCTCTCTTCCTCTCTCTCTCCAGATGCCCTCGTCCTCAGGCCAGCCTGGTCAGGGGAAGAAGATTGGCCACAGAGGGGTGGATGCATCAGGAGAGACCACCTACAAGAAGGTACAGTACAGTAGACATGTAGACAGCACATGGCTGTTGGCACGCTAAGAGGTGTGATTCCATTTTTGCAGAGAGAGACATCTGAGAAATTCTCAGTGGGCGGTGAACCAATATTTATTAGGTAGAACTAACACAATAGTTGTTCTTATTGCCTGTAGCCAGTAACTAATATTTATATTCTTACTATTTTACAGCAAGTTGACTGTAGAGACAGCAAATATGTGAGGGTTGACATGGCCAATAAAATATCAAGTATATTTATAGATTTTATTCACTGACAAAGTAGTTTGCATGGTAATCAATCAGTGGGGTTCAAGTGTGTACCCCACTATCATGTTTTCTCGCTCAGTTCTCTGTGTCAGTCTGTGGATGGCTCTCACTTGGGACTGAAAAGAAGAAAAACTCTCAGCTTGACAGAATGACTGGCTCATTTGAAGCACCATTTTGAACCAGGCCAGGTCAGAGGGAGATGGAGACGGAATGGAAGAGTTTCACTCCAAAATCATTTCAAAATGAGATATCTAGAGTGCCATCTTAAAAATGTTACACTTTCGCCTTCTGATATATATATATTGTTTTTTCCCCAAAATGATGTACCATCTCAGAATAGGGCTCTTCACATACTGTAAGCTGGCAAAGGATAAATATCTCAGTCACCACCTCTGCCTCTGCCTCCCTCTCCCCCATGCAGACCACGTCCTCTGCCTTGAAAGGTGCCATCCAGCTGGGCATCGGCTACACAGTGGGCAACCTGAGCTCCAAGCCTGAGAGAGACGTGTTGATGCAGGACTTCTACGTGGTGGAGAGCATCTTCTTCCCCAGGTTTCTACTGCCGCTAGACACAGAGCCAAGCATATGCATCTCTGGTGCTATATCCGTGTGAATGTGAATGTTGTTGTATTGGATTGTTGTATTGATTGATTGTTCTGCTGTTCTTCACCTGGCTATGTTTGACACTCCGTGGAGAGAAATGCAAATTATTTCCTCTCATCATCCTATATGCTCTGATATTGTTTTGTATTGTTCTGTATTCCAGTGAAGGCAGCAACCTGACCCCAGCCCACCATTTCCCAGACTTCCGCTTCAAAACCTACGCTCCTGTGGCCTTCCGCTACTTCAGAGAACTGTTTGGCATCAGGCCGGACGACTACCTGGTAAGATTCAGCCTGTTGCTCGTTCATAGTCCTACCAGTTTGCGTCCCCATGTGAATTAAAGTGATTCTTATACCATGGTCTGGGTGAATACTCGATTCTGATTGGCTGCAGGGTGTCCATTAATTCCTGATAATGGACACCTACTAAGTAGTTCCAGTGAAACTGTCTGTTCACCGTTCTAAATTAATGCGCTGGCTACGTAGTATCAGCCTGTATCTAAAACGAGTAACCATAGCAACAGGGACGCAGTCAAAGCCTCCGTTTACAATTTGTATGTTCGTGAAAATCTTGATATTGATTTGGGGACAGTGACATGGCTGGATAGCTAGTTAGTCTTGTTTTTAAACATACTGTCAAATTATATTTACTGTTTGTTATTGACTTTGAATGTTGCTAGCATAACGTTAGCCTTCTGGCTCATAGCTGAGCCAAAGGGTTCTTTGAGCTGAGCGGACTAGAAATATCTCCCGTTGCCAAGTCGTATCTAAGGTTCGTCCTATTTACTGGAGTAGTGAACAACATTTCCATTGCATAAGAACCTTATGGGATGGTAATGATTGTTCCAGGTATTAGTCAAACCTCAGGTGTTACCAGGGAAACTGAGTTATGGCTTGTGAAAAACTTTAGATTTTGATTACAAAACGCATGAAAATATAAATTAATGGTCTTAATTTTTTTTTCTTGGGCAAGTGACCATGGTATAAGCGGGATAATGCCCTTCGAGGTGTCCATAATCAGGAATTAATGGACTCCGCGTAGGCAACAGTCCGACACGCAGCAGAGGACGGTTCTGGCCTCCCCGTCGTCCATTAATTCCTGATTATGGACACCTTGTCGGGCATTATCCCTTACTTATAAGGTGGATGCTAAATGACCTCCGGAAAATAGCCACCGTTTTGAACTGTGACATTAACTGTGACATTAACTGTGGCACATGAAAGTAAAGGAAAGGTTCAGCTGTCTATGAGTGGTGGGAATCAAAGTACTAACCTTAACAGTGCAGTGCAAACAAACCCTCTGGAATTGAAGGGATAAACATGGAAGTTGGGGATAAGAAAGGGCGATGAGGAGAAAGGGAAGAGAAGCAAGACCAGGAAAGGGGATGGAAACAGAGGAAGAGAGTGGACAAAGAGAAAGATGTAGAGAGAGCAAATGAGAGAGGAAAAGATGAATGTTAGTCTGTGGGAAGATGGGATGAGAGAAGGGACGACGGGATGCAAGAGGAGGAGAGAGGGAGAGAGGCCATGAAATACACAAGAGAGGGCAGGGGAGGAGAGAGGACAGATGAAGAGAGAGGGGAGGAAGGTCTGCAGCCTGTCACTCCCCATCAGCATGGAGGAACTGCGGGGCTGCATGAATCACTGCTCTGCCCTAAGCAGTCTGGGAGCACACACACACACACACACACACACACACACACACACACACACACAAGCACACAAATCACTGCTTAGTCAGTGTTTGTGCGCTTATCTTTAATGCATTGGTCCTCCACCCACGTGCCAACACCACATCCCTGCCCAGTTTTCTCCTCTCTCTCTCAGGCTGTGGTCACTCCATACATACACACAAGCCATCTGGTTACTTCAGTGGTATAGCTAACTCGCTAGCAGTGCTACAAGTAATTCTACCAGTAATTCTTACCATTTTCAGTCTGTTGACACTAGAGTCAGTCAAATATGTAAAAGATAGCAAGACTAATGTTGTAACAGGCTAACAGAAATACAAGGTAGATGTTAAGATGTGGGTCACCTATAATCTAAATGAGAAACTATAAGCTGGGTTGTGTGTGTACCCCTTGTGTGCATGTTTTTTTTTTGTTTTCTTTATTCTGTCTTTGTTCATGTACATTTACTCTCTTGCTAGCTGCATGTCCATTTATCCAGTCTGGTTTTGCAGCTATGTGTGCTTTGGTATTTTTGGCTCTTTGGCTATATGTGTATTTGGCTTAAGTCTACCAGCTCTGGTACTAGCATTAGATATACACCACATTAGGGTGACAGGGTTGTCTAATTGTTCTAGTTGTCCTTAACCAGAGAAACCAGGTTCAAGCCCTCTAACAGCAGGTGTCTACCCTGCTGAAGTGTCCTTGAGCAAGACACTGAAGCCCTACCAGATCCACCAGCATGAATTAGCCTACTATTGACAAAGGTTTTCAGTAGAGATCTTTATTAGTTGCTCGGGAGGAGCACCTCTGTAAGAGCTCTAGGTGTTTGTTTGTTTGGTATGCACTGTTTAGGCAGCACAGACCCCAAGAGCCCTGCATAAAGGAAATATAGTATGCGCTCATTAGGGCAGGGTATCGTTTAAAAAATTACGATACCAGTACGAATACCAGTACCCTTAAAGTGATACCAATATCAGCGCTCAACTTCACCACCACAGACTGTATGGGTTGTAGCTGCTG
Source organism: Centroberyx affinis (assembly GCF_046629955.1). Taxonomy (NCBI): domain Eukaryota; kingdom Metazoa; phylum Chordata; class Actinopteri; order Beryciformes; family Berycidae; genus Centroberyx; species Centroberyx affinis. The sequence continues at coordinate 165,008 of NW_027282008.1, forward strand.
CGGTAGTGGGCCAATCACGCGTCGCATTAAATCGAAGAACGCTTGCGGTGATTGGCCATACAAACAGTCATTTTTTTCTAGATCTGTGTACAAAAAGTATTGAATGCAGGTATCATTTGACTGGAGAAGTTTCGATACTACTTGGTACTGGGTTATTTCAGTCGATACCTTAAAGGTATCGAGTACCGATACCCACCCCTAGCGCTCATACACTAGGAAGTATGGTAGAAGTCAAACAAGCATTAACCAACTGGAGGCTGATGTTCTGCACAGCCACATACCAGGAAGTAGAACACACACGCACACACACACACACACACACACACACACACACACACACACACACACACACACACACACACACACACACACACACACACACACACACACACGTCTTACCCCTCCACCTGAGCAGCTAAAAAGCTCCAGTGCACTTGTTGAATCATGTCTAGTAGACTTGATCCATGCCTGTGAAATTGGGTTTCTTGGTATGAAGACCACGAGAAAATCCAGCCTGACTTTTATGTGTCACTGTTTGCATTCTACCATTACTAGTCAGCCATTACATTATTTTCTATTTGACACTCTAGCCCTGTTCAGCTGTGTTCTGATGTGAAGAAAGGCTTTAAATTAAATTTTAGGCCCGAGAGAGGTAATTGAAAAGTGAGCCATCAGCAGGAATTAGACTGAGGCAGCTTTACTTCTTTCACAAATGACATTGCTTGCTTTTAAGCACTATTATGGCTTCACACACACACACACACACACACACACACACACACACACAAAACACAAAGGGAGAAAACATGGTACACATAATAAGTTCAGCTAGCCATTACAGCAGCAGGAGACTGACGTATGTATTAACAAAGATGTATTTTTAACAGCTGCCTTTATTAAACGTGTAAGTGCGTCTGAGTGTGTGTGTGTGTGTCTGTGTGTGGCCTTGGGTGTGTGTCGAGTGTGCTACTGCTTCAGTGATTCATTATGTACCCTAATGCCAATGGGCCTCTTTCTTCCACTCTACCTCTGTGTCTCCCTACATTATGTACCTCTCTCTCGCTCTTTCTGTTTTTCTCTCCAACCCACACGCCTTTTTCTCCTTCCCTCCCTTTCTTCTCATAATCTCACCATAGTGTGTAAATATGTGTGAGTGTGTGTGTGTGTGTGTGTGTGTGTGTGTGTGTGTGTGCATGTGTATGCAAGCATGAGTGTCTGTTTCTGTGTGAGGTTTATTTATGGATCACGTGGCTGTATCCCACTGTGTGTGTGTGTGTGTGTGTTTCAACAGGCTGTTGTTTCTGTGTTTGATCTCCATTGTTTATGAAAGGATCTCATTGTCAAGACTACAGTCAACTCCTCATCCACTGATATTGATCTAGGATGGCTACAGTCAGAGTCATGATTCATTCATGTTTTCTCAACAGGGAGTTTCAGAAGAGATTTATCAGAAGAGTTTTTCATTGTTATTTGAGTTGCACAGATGATTAGCGTCGAGTTGCTGCAGTAATTTGGTCTCCTAACTTCTCTCATTGAAGAACTCAGGCTGATCCACATGATATCAGCTAACTTTCAGACTGTGGCTTTGATTTGGTTTCTGCAGTACTCCCTGTGTAACGAGCCCCTGATCGAGCTGTCCAATCCCGGAGCGAGCGGCTCGGTCTTCTATCTGACCAGGGACGATGAGTTCATCATCAAGACTGTCATGCACAAGGAGGCTGAGTTCCTACAGAAACTGCTGCCTGGGTACTATATGGTAAGCAAGGCAAAAAAAAATTGGCATTCTCTGTGTTTGTGGTGATGTGTGTAAGTGGGAATGTAAACAAGATGCTCTTTGACAGTGTATCTAAAACGTGAAAAAGGCGAAAAAGAAAAACAATGTACCTGAGAGAGTGTACAGTGAGGCTTAGCTTTTCCAGAAATCAAGGCACTCATGTATAGAGAGGATGAGAAAACAGAGTCTTATGTTAAAAAAAAAAAAACAAGTTGGGAAATCAAAACAGCTGCCAATGCATTTCAGCTGTCGAAGCCTTTATCAGGGAGTTTTTTTTTTTAAAACTCTTCCTCACCACACACTCCTTCAGGTTCACTGTTTTTCTTTTCCACCTTTTTCACTCCATGGTAAGCATCACACATGTATGCAAACATACTCAAAAATGTTTGTCGGGATACTCCATGGTGAGCATTGCACATGCGTACATATACATTCACACACACACACACACACACACAGAATGTTAAGTCTGCCTGGATACTACATGGTCAGTAAGACACATGTACATGACACAACACACACACACATACATACATAGAGGCGCACAGAGCAGTCAGTCTGCCTGGATACGAGGTGGAGCAACCTGTCAGTGTTCATACATCTCGATCCAGACAGGCCGCTGCTCATGCACGTCACTCACACTTTATTTACATGCTGACCTCTCTTGATGTTCTTGTTTTGAGTGGTATATTCATATCTCAGGTTTACGTAAGACCTTTGAAATCTCTCCTCCAGGCGTGATATCCGTTCCAAATAAAGCAGACAAAACAGTCCTATCATGTCCGACTGAGGCCTCAAGCCATGCGGTTTCATAAGAGACTGGCCGGTGTCTTTCAGTAGCCGGATGTTAAGCTTAACAGAGCATGGCTTGCACCAACAGTACCCCCTCCTCCACTCTCCAGACTCGGTCTGAATGGGCTTAACCAGCAACAGCTCCATGTATGTCCATGTTGCTATTTCCAGTCTCTCAGGTTCACTCCTCACGGCCGTGTGTTTATTCATGTACCGACAGCCATGACCAAAGACCGCTGCAGGAATTCATTTAATCATTGGAGGAAATGGAAATGAAAGTCTCAGTGCATTTACTGTGACCTTTTCCACCATTTTGGTTGTGCTCTGAAGCGGTTGTGCGGGCATAATTGGTCTAAGCAAGTGGCTTAATGAAAGCAGAGGGATTCAGGCTCATGTGGGATGCCAGTAGCCAGAGGCCAGAGCAGACTGATGCTGGGACTGAGACAGAGAGACGGGTAAGATCGTAGGTGAGCTAATGGAGATAGACAGGTTCGCTGACAGACTGGCACACAGACAGACAGACAGGCAGGAGCACAAACAGTCAGATCAAACTCTCAAAGACTGAAAATCTGAATCTAGCAAATACTCAAACAGACTTGAGACATGATAAACACCATATAAAAGCGCTACAGTAAGATCAAATTTAAAAGACTCCTCTGTATTCACAGCAACAGTCAGATAGACAACAGGCAGGCAGACTAGTCGCTGGTGGAGCTACACATGTCTTCCACAGCTGACTGGCTGATGGCAGTGGGCTGGCTGAAGAGTCTGGCTCTGAGCAGCATACAGATCACAGTGATGTAACCGACTCTATTGCTGCCTCTATTGCTTCTCTCAAAAGCCCTCCCTCCTGTTTGCCCTTCTTATTATAGGCCTAGTTTCTCCATCCTCCCGTATCCACACACCCAAGGTTTAATGTCTTATCATTTTCCCTGCTGCTGTGATACTCTTCCTCCTCTTCCTTTTCTCAGTTTAATTTATTTTCTCTTATCTCCTGCACAGCTCCCATTTTTTAATCCATCCTCTCTCCAGCCTTTCCTTTCTATCATGCTCGTGTTTTTTTTTCTCTCCATCCCTCTCCTCTGTCCTCACTCCCCCTCTCTGCTCCTCACATGGCTGTGTTGTTGACTTGTCACTGCTGTGCCCTCTTCACATTGACGGAGGGGTCATGTGTGGCTGAAGGCAGGGGATGCTCACTCTCTCTCTCTCTCTCTCTCTCTCTCTCTCTCTCTCTCTCTCTCTCTCTCTCTCTCTCTCTCTCTCTCTCTCTCTCTCTCTCTCTCTCCCTCCCCACCATTATGCTCAGTCTTTACCTCTCTCTACCTCTCTATCCACCAGTTTCTCTCATTTGAAAGTCATCGGACCCACATTTATGGCTCCAAGTCCCTCCCTCAAGTGCCCCCTTCCATATTCATTCTTCATCTCTGTCTATTTCTCCATGTCTCTCTGTCTGTTGTTTCTTTCTGTCAATTCAGTTCAATTCAAGTATGCTTTATTGACATGACAGGAAAAAATAAACCTATGTATGAAGTAAGATTGCAACATCAACTAATAATTAATAATGAATAAACAGTAATCTAACAAATATCAACGATCATATCAACAACAATATAATCAAAAGCAGTTCAGTAACGTTACTAATTCAGTTCAATTTTGCAATTCAATTCAGTTGACAGCAAATGTCTATCTGTGTCTGTGTCTCTCTCCTCTTATAGTCATTTATACCTATGGACGGTCTGCTTTATCACTGTGTGGACCAGGACTCTCTCTCTCTCTTCTCTCATTTCTCTAATGGGACTGATCTGGCCCCGGTCCCAAGGTCAAAGCAGGTTTTTTACTGTGCACCCAGCCTGACTAACCTCATTTGTTTGGATTGACTACTGAAATATTCAGCAGAGATTGGCGATAAAGGGGAGAGCCCAGTATCAGGTAAAGGCAGAATCACATGAATTTTGAGTTCTGCCGTGAGTCTGGCCTGCTTTTCTGCCAGTTGCTTCCACAGTCAGTACACACAGTAACCCAAGAGAATGGTTTGGTGGCTTGTCGAAGGCTGTAGTTATATTTCAATGTGATTTTTGAGGTCTGATTGTTAACATTGGGTTTTATGAGTTCACATATATGTCCACACTTGGCCCAAAAATGGCAGTTATTCATCTCCTGTGGCTATATTTATGTGTCTGTGTCTGCATTACTTTTTCCTGCATTCCTTCTTCCTTCTTTTACACTGGTTGTATGCACTGTGGCTGGACTGTGTCCAGACTATGCAGAATTACGATCACAATGCAAGCCTGACCACTTCCATATACGGTTATAACGATGTGATAGCAATGTGAGAAAAATCTGATTTGTGTGCACTCAGACCTGTTACTTAATGTGTACTAGTGTGATCAGATGAAAAAAGTGTAACTGTACCCAAGGTGTTTGTATTGTGCTGTGTTTGTATAGTGAGAATCTTGTTTATCAATTAACTGTTTGCGGAACATGTATCCCTTATCCTGTTGCTTATGTATTATTTACCCCTTAAAGATTTAATATGTCTCGCTCCCTCTGCCTCTTCTCCCTCTCTCGTTTTTCTTCCTCTCTTGTGTATCCTCTTCCAGAACTTGAATCAGAACCCTCGCACCCTGCTGCCCAAGTTCTTCGGCCTCTACTGCGTCCAGTCGGGAGGGAAGAACATCCGCGTGGTGGTGATGAACAATGTCCTGCCCCGCGTTGTTCGCATGCACCTCAAATACGACCTGAAGGGCTCCACCTACAAGAGGCGAGCCTCCAAGAAGGAGCGGGAGAAGGCCCGACCCACCTTCAAAGACCTCGACTTCATGCAAGACCTGCAGGACGGACTGATGCTGGACCAGGACACTTACAACGCACTGGTCAAGACCCTGCAGAGAGACTGCCTGGTGAGATGAAGGGAGAGAGATGTGGGAGGAAGGGATGAGGGTGAGAATGGTGGGCGGGATTGGCTGATGCTGGAGGAGGATACATATAACACCCTGATCAAGACCCTCCAGAGAGATTCTCCGGTGATAGAAAGAGGGATAGAGGGGGGAGAGGGACGCAGTGAGGGATGCGAGGTGGTAACAGTTAGAGGGAAGGATTAGGGGGAGAGACGTAGATAGGATAAGTCATACTGGACCAGAATGCAGTGCCTTGGGGGAAAGAGAGAGAGAGAGAAAGAGACATATGGACAGAGGAAAGACAGAAAGGGGTAAAGGAATACACTAGAGGAAACCAGGACACGTACAATGTCCTGATGAAAAGAACAAGGATGGTAGAGTGGATGGAGGGAGGAGGGAGTGCAGACGGGAGGAAGAGAGACAACTATTTACGAGAGTGTTTGGCACTCCCAGGAGCCCTCACTATAAATTACACTTTTGTTATGAGCGAGCAGTGAAACAGGGTGTCTGGTCTGGTAACAGGCCTGCCCCCATCCCATAAATCACCACCTCATGTGTGTATGCGTGCACGCGCGTTTGTATAGCGCATAGTGTTTATCGTGTATGTCACTCTCACAGATACATTGTCTATTTATGTGCACCACTGCGTATAGGTGTGAGTAAAATTTGTTGTCCTGTATAGGTCTGAGCATGGCACTAACATCCCCAAGGTTATCGGTCTCATTCCCACTGGGGCCACCCATATTGAAATTATACAGTTACTTTATTAGGAACACCTAATATGTTCAGAGATGCCCCTCTGCACACCACTGTTGTAAAGAGCTGTTATTTGAGCATTTGTGGCCTTTCTGTTAGCTTGAGCAAGTCTGCCCATTCTCCTCTGACCTCTCTCATTAACAAGGTGTTTTTCAGCCACAGAACTGCCACTCACTGGATGTTTTTTGGTTTATCGCACCATTCTCTGTAAACTCTAGAGACTGTAGTGCGTGAAAATGCCAGGAAGGCAGCTGTTTCTGAGATGCTGGAACCAGCACGTCTGGCACCAATAATCAGAACACGGTCAAAGTCGCTTAGATCACGTATCTTGCCCATTCTAATGTTTGGTCGAACAAAAAACGAAACGACTTCACCATGTCTGCATGCTTTATATACTGAACTGCTGCCACACTGTTGAATCACTGTTTGGAGGAGCAGGCTATTTGTGTTAAGGAGTGGGTGTACCTAATAAAGTGGCTGGTGAGTGTATGCACTTATGGTACTGTAATGCACTTTGGATAGAAGCTTCCACCCACTTGTATATGTCATGTGTCTGTCTATCAGTGTATGCTTACATCTGTCTATATGCGCCCTATTCCCAGGTGCTGGAGAGCTTCAAGATCATGGACTACAGCCTGCTGCTGGGGGTCCACAACATGGACCAGGCAGAGAGGGAGAGGCAGATGGAGGGCTCTCAGGGCGGCAGCGACGAGAAGCGGCCCGTGGCCCAGCAGAAGGCCCTCTACTCCACAGCCATGGAGTCCATCCAGGGAGGAGCCGCCTGCGGAGAGTCCATCGACACCGACGACACGTGAGTTTGGCAAGAGAGAGGAGAGGTTGATGGCAAAAGAACTGGGTCAGAAATATGACTGTTCATACTGGCAAGTGATAGAGAGAGTGTATATATCTCTGTCTTTACCATGGTGGTGAGCTACAGGCTGCACAGTATTATAATAAGAATTAAAAAAAGACATTTTAAGAAAATCATTACATCAAAGTGAGTCTGTAAGAAAGAAGAGATTTAAAGGTGATGCTGATTTAGCTAGCCTGAGTTCCTTGGGCAGATTGCTCCACACTTCGGGGCGCTGATGGCAAACAGCCAGTCAGCTTTGGTGTTGAGACTTGACCGGCCAACAGTCAGAGGTTTCCTGCCAGAGGATCTCAGGCTGCGCTGAGGTTCAGAGGGGTTTAAAAGGTCGACAGTATGGCCATGGGCCAGAACTTGCTGAGCTTTAAAATGAAGACAGATTGGCAGGTATAAAGGAATTTGCAGGAGTCTAAACGAGATGAGCATGAATGACCCTCTCCAAATTAACTGAGCATAAAAACATGATGTAAAAGAACAAGGAATGTACTGTCTTCTTAGCCTGATTCTCAAAAGTCAGATTTCTGTCGAAAACCAGAACCCCCTAAGTTTCTGGCAACAGATTTAATGTCAGTAGACAGACTACCTAGTTTGTTCTGAATCATACTTCTAGAGGTGGGAGAACCAAATAAAATTAGTTCAGATTTTCTGTCATCAAGTTATAAAAATGTCTGAGACATCCATGTCATGGCTGCAGGGCCAAGAATTGAGCCCTGGGGCATCCCACATGTGATGTTTCCTGAAGAGGAGGACGAGTTGGAAAGGGAGGGAAAGAAATTTTCAGTTATCATAAAAAACTTTAATTTGGTTGAGATTATAAAATTTTGATAGATGAAAAAATGGTTCATTGGGGATCTCACATTAAATAGGACAAACCTGAAAGATACAAAGGTGGGGCATGAACCTTGTTCAGAATAGTGACAGCCCACTATGTTTACAGATGGTGGCCTAACTGTAGCATATACAGTGGAACTTTCCACCCCTCCAGGTCTGCTCCTTCTAAATTAGACAGAGGAATCAACTGTTTTATTTCCATTCTGTGTTTAGGATGGGAGGTATCCCAGCGGTCAACGGAAAAGGGGAGCGACTTCTTCTCTACATCGGAATCATTGACATCTTGCAATCCTACAGGTAATCATGACAGTAATCATGTGATACAGGTAGTCACCACAGGTCATCAGCTGTATCTTACATGTAAGCATCACATGACACAAGCTTGTGATGGAGGCCAAGTAAATACGTACACACATCATCCTGTTGCAGCAGCTGCATAAAACCCAAAACATAGCAACCTTGTTTGGATGTTTATAATCTCAGATTCTCAGAAAGTCAGATTTTAACCTGATTGGACTCTGGGTTACTGAGAATGGGTGTTTAGAATGAGTTTTGAAGACAGATGTATGTACAGCGTTCATAGGATAGCACTTATACATTGAAACAGCTTAATCACTTCAGACAGCATACTTAACCCCATCAGCCTACAGGCATGTTGCTTCCATTCATACTTGCCTGTGACCCTAATACGCGTTTAACATGATGTGCTGCTGTTTGCATTTGCAGGCTAATCAAGAAGCTGGAGCACACATGGAAGGCTTTGGTTCACGACGGGGTGAGCACCGTTTTTAATAACGCTTTACATAGAAATACAGCCAGTCAAGGGCAGGCGCACATGCACTGTAGCACATAACAAATACACACACACACACACACACACACACACACACACACACATGGAGCACATGTACATATGTTGGCAAACACGCACACTGACGCTTCCTAATCAGATCACTCTTTGAACAACAGACTGATATCAATGAGTTTATTCCTCAACTCTGTCTGTGAATGTCATAATCTCCATCTTATGTAGTATTATCATATTACCCAGACATGTGACATACTGTCTGTCCCGTCTGATGCAGTCTGGTCTCTAGGGAGATTACACAAAGGAACAACAGTTAAATTTATCATTTAGCTTGTACTGGATCTGATGTACTGTAGCCTTGAGCTTTATTTGTGTTTGGATCTCTGTACCTGTGAGAACCTTTCTTCGCTTTAAGCACAGCAAACTCACCTTATTGTTTTGATGAAAAGCAGTCTGTCTACCTGTGTGTTCATCTTTGTCAGCCCATCTGTTCCTCCATCTGCCTATCTCTGTTTCTGTCCCTCTTCGGCCTAAAAGATGAAGATACTCTGGCATTATCGCTCAGTTTAGAGACATTCATGTTTGTGGGTGTGTTTGTGTGTCTGTGTATTAAACCTTACTAGTGCAGTGCCCGTTCACAAAAAAAAAACACACAATAGACGTAGGCTATCAGTCGCTTGCTTTGAGCCCCGCTGCTGCACAGAGCGCTGTTCACTTGTTTATTCAAAGTTTATTAATATTGAATGTGTCGCGTGTCCAATCCGACACTGCACGTCCTTGGGTCCCCAGCAATACACCCGCCAAGTGTGAAGTAGATCGGACGAACGGTTCTCGAGATATGCGAAGGACACACACATAGACAGAGATTCCTTGCTTTATAGTATGAGTACAAGCCTATTTTTAGAACAACTAAATAGACCCGAGGATTACAAAAAGGTGAATTTTGTACCAGTGCCCAGCCCCAGTTGCAGTGCATACGTTTTCATTAATTTATTCTCTTCTTTATTAATCTTTATTGATTTCTGTCATGGTCATAAAGGTTTGCCCTCATTGTGCTCATAATAAAATGAACTTGGGCATATTTATATCAATGTGAGTGAGAACATGCAGAGTACCCCTGATATGCTCATATGTGGGCATCATTCTGGGCATTCTCTTTAAAGGTGCTACTTGTAGCATTTTAACATCAACAAATAATTACCACATTAATTTCGAGACATTAGTATATGTACCATAAACAAACTAGACCATCACCATTAAGAGTGGCAGCCTCTACACTGCATTTTACATTGTGTGCCACCAGGTGAAAGTTTTCAGTTTCTCGCAATGGCAAATGGCAGAATGAGTGAAAGGCCGGTGGAAAAATCACCTTGAACATGTTCATCCTCTTCAGTAAAGCGAAAGAGAAAACCTTTTGACTGAAGAGCCAAGATCCTCTTTACGACGGGAAGCAACAGGCTTCATGGGAAATATGATCTTGAGTGAAACACTATCAATGCCACTGGCGTGAGATGGAGGCTACCAGTTGTCTCGACCATGCTCTCATTTGTTTATGATAAATATACAAAGGTATCACTATATCACTATATTTATCACGATAATAATACTGTATATTGATGTTTAAAAATGCTACATGAAGCACTTTTAATAAGAATTCTTTGCCGCATTCCTGAGAAACGTAATTTTTTCCAGATATGTGATTTTTGTCCAACAACAGAGATACGCTTAGGGATGGTATGAGTGCGCTCGCTCTCTCTCTCTCTCCCTCACTGTCTCTCTCTCTCTCTCTCTCACTCTCTGCTTCTTCACCTCCACGTCCCCCGGCTCTGAAGCACCTCACATCTCCTCATCCTCTCTGTAGCCGACTCTGTACATCAGCACCAGACTGTTCTTAAGATAGAATCACTCTCTCTGAATCACTCTCCCCCCCCCACCCCCTCTCTTTCCACTCTCTCTCCCACTCTCTTACTCTCAAACACACACAGGCACACACAGACATACACAAGATATGTGTGGCATAGCAACCCCATAATAATATCCTGTGCGTCACTGATGATAAAGGGTACTCTACATGCCCTCTCTCTGATGTGTTTCAGTCAAGTTGAGTGACACACTCTACATACAGTAGGTTCTAACACATTCAACACATACGCAAGCATGTTATTTATATTTAACTCCAGTGATGCAAAAAGCTAAAAAAAAAACCTGACAGTGTAGGGAGGAGTTGCTGAGTCCCGTCCCTTCCCTCCATCCCTCTTAACAGTCTGAACCAAACACCAAGTGTCATCTGTCAGTCTGGTGGCAGTGTGTTCTTAGTCTGCTCCAACATGAATAATGAAGAGGCTGGAATAGTCTGTAGCCTGGCCCGAGTATGTCTCTGTTTCTGTTTCAGTGTGTACCTGTACCTGTCTTGGTTTGTATCTGTGATGCTGTCTACTGGCCCAGAGAAAAGGATTAGTGAAGTGGGTCATTATGGGACTAATAGATAGACTGACAGATTCATCTAAGCACTGGTTTGAACCTTTTTTCACGCACTGTTTCTCTCATTAATCTCTCTGTGTGTCTCTGTCTCCCCCTCTCTCTCTGTCTCTCTCTCTCCTCTCTCTCTCTCTTTCTGTCTATCTGTCTATCTCTCTCTCCCTCTCTCTCTCTCTCTCTCTCTCTCTCTCTCTCTATCTATCTCTCTCTCTCTTTCTGTCTATCTTTCTAACTATCTATCTATCTGTCTATCTCTCTCTCTATCTCTCTCTTTCTGTCTATCTTTCTATCTCTATCTCTCTCTCTCTCTCTCTCTCTCTCACTCTCTCTCTCTCTCTCTCTCTCTCAGGACACGGTATCAGTCCACCGGCCAGGCTTCTATGCAGACAGATTCTTCAAGTTCATGAGCAGCACAGTTTTCAAGAAGAGTTCCTGTGAGTTCATTCCCATTAAGACGCTGCCTTACATAGTCAGACGGAGCCCAGAGATGAGCCACAGACTCAAATGTCAGATGCCAGGCTTTTCTCTTTTTACTGCTGAGCCTTGACAGGAAAGTCAGATTGCTAACTGCCTTATTAGGCGCTGCTTAATGTCATGTGTGAGAAAAACATTGATTTGATCCTTGCGCTGTTATCTGATGCATCACACTCGAAAGACAGAGGCGGATAGATTTTCATATGGAAAGAAAGATTTCCAATACCACAGTCTGCATTGCCAAGTGGGATGGCATTCATTGTGTGATGTCTATTTTGACAAAAAGATAGTAACTACCATATCTCTGCTGTCATGTAAAAACTTTTTTATGTTTTTACTTCAGCTGATGATTTAAATCGTCTTTTACGTAGGAGGTTTAGGAGTTTCATGATCTAGAGCCAGTGAAGCATATTCAGAATCCATTGTAACATGGGCATCAATTTAAAGGAAAACCCCACACTCCGACACTCCTACACTGTTAGATATCATCAATTTGTAATGTTCAATGCATTCCAGGAGTTATGTATTGTACTTTACCCCCAGAGAAAGGGCGTGAACTTGCTGCTTTCAATCAAAGGTGGTCGTATCAGCATTTAGTTAGCCAGTTAGTTTGTGAACTTTGGGGCTATGATTGCGACCTACAGCTAAAAATATTTCTTCTATCAAATTCCATTGTAGCTGTGCTGGAAATATCTCAATGTGACGTCACATTGACTACATTTAGTTTGGTTATCAGTGGGAATAAGAAAAACACCAAACAACAAAACTGTTGTTTTTTAAGTGTTTAAGTGTTTTAGGGTGGATTTTTTCCTCTGAAAAAATGCTTTTGCTGTGATCCTGAAAAATATATATTTTTTTTAACTGACAGTAGCAACATAAAATATCACACATCCATATTTTCCAAGTCCTTATGTTTACTCTGTGTGTGTGCGTCCACCCCCAGCTTTGAAGTCGTCTCCATCTAAGAAGGGTCGCGTGTCGTTGACGGTGCCTAAGTATGCGGGTCCAGGAGCCGCCTGGTCAGCCAGCCAGCTGCCCTGCGAGAGAGACGAGAACATCTACGACCTGAGAGGAGCACGCAGCTTCCCCACGCTGGAGGATGAGGGTAAACACACCTACAATACACACATGTTGACAAACACACACACACAGGCTGTCTCAGAGATAAATAATGCTGATGAATAACGTGTGTATCTCTCTGTCTCCCCACCAGGACGACCAGATCTCCTCCCTTGCACCCCTCCGTCATTTGAAGAGGCCACCACAGCGTCCATCGCCACCACGCTGTCTTCCACCACCTCTCTATCCATTCCTGAGAGATCCCCCTCCGACACGGCCGAGCACCCCCGCTATAGGTGCTAACACACACACACACACAAACACACGCGATAAGACCCACTCACACATACGTTAGAGTTATCCATTGCAATTTGAGCCCTGTTGCTGACTTGCCACTTCACAATGAATAGATGGTGGGTATAGAGTATCAAATAACATGATAATCTACACTTCTCCTCGGTGTTGCCATGAGGCTCATAGAGATGAATGGATACACTGCCATGCTGTCTATATGTGGCGAATAGATATTGCATAAGTCCTGAAAGAAAGGGCACAGTATAAATTATAACTAATAATCGTTTACCATATAGTATATAATAAATATTGCCTGGCGGAGATCTTCATCAGGTTGAAACATTATATTCTCTTTGGTTTCTTCAGTATTGAATTGTTAAGTTCTATTTTGTGTAAATAGATAATGTTTCCCATACAGTATCTCATTTTTTTAGCAGGTTAATCTGTATGAGATCCTTCTGTCACAACTTAAGCAGAGAAAGTTCAGATTGTTTCATTAGTAATGACTATGAGAACTTTTTAGGAACCCCACCCCAGGGTCCTGCCCAGTATTTCCCATGTAAGCTAGCCAGGACTTACATAAAGCTTGTATTGACACTGTTTCCTCTGTCTCTGTCCACAGGAGGCACACCCAGTCTCTCAGCCATGATGGGAGGTAAGTCTGGACCATGAATGCTACTTTCACTTCATAATAACTCTGCTGTTTGAGCATGATCAACTCAGCTGTTCTTCCACAGTTTAGAGGATTGCTCACTCCATGTTTTTACAGCAACATTTCTGGGTGTGGTGGGTGTGTGTGAGAAAAGTCTTAGGTCAGTCTGTTGGTCTGTGTTTATGAGTTGACCCGCCCTTCCTGTTGCTAAGATCTGCCGTGTGTTTGTTTTTTCACACTTTTTTTGATTTTATGCCTTTACGTGTTTCATTTCCTTTGTGCATGTGTTTTTATGTGTGTTTGTATGTGTGTGTGTGTGTGTGTGCGTGCGTGTGTGCGTGCGTGTGTGTGTGTGTGTGTGTGTGTGTGAACAGGACCCAGGAGGAGCTGCGTGTGCGTGAGGAGGATCAGCAGACCATCACAGTGGAGGTGGAGGTGAAGAGACACGACAGTGAGCCCACCATCACTGCCCCGCAGCCCTCGCCTGAGACCAGGTACGCCCACAGCACACTGAGAAATGATCTCCATCTTAACAAGTCAAGTAGTCTTACAAATAAAAAGAAATCTGCAAGTGGGGTGAGATAATTTCACTTGTTATGAACACACTTTCACCTGTCACAAAACAAGTGACAGTGTCTTGAAATAAGGAAGATCACTCCATTCGTATAAAGGTAATATCACTTTATTGAAGAAAATTCTTGAAACATGTTGATTTTCATTGAAAACAAGTGAAATTATCTCACCCCAGTGGCAGATTTTTGTTTGCTTGTTTTAAACATGAACAAGATCTTAAGACCTAATACTAGACTAGATGATTGTAAAAATGGATACATTTTGCAGTGCAGTGTTTGTGTGTGTGTGTGCATATTTGTTCTAGGGATGGAAAGGAGGGTATCAGTACCTAAGAATTTCCCTCAGCTAATACTAAAATCCAACACTGAGAGCCTTGTTTGAAATGTTAGAAATCTTAGCAAACCATCTCCACTCTCCACCTTTTTCACACATAGAAGGATGCTAGAAAATGTTCTGGAATTGAGGAAAGTGGTTCAAAATGCAAATGTGTGTCGCTTAGTCTGTCTTTCAACATTCCAGCATATTGAGCACAACTTGAAACACAGCTACTTGTTGATGATGTTGAATATGTGTCCCACATACTCAAAATAGAACATATACTGTATAACCAAGACATACTCAGCTCTCAGCGCTGTTAGGACCATGTACCAGTGCGTCCTTTCTGTTGTAAACAAAAAGAAGCCAGCACTGTAAAGAGATGCTAACCTAATAGGAGTTAGCTAAGCTGTAGAGCCGTAATGAGTCCTTCATGACCCCAATCATCAATATGAGTCAGTTTTACACCGCTCTATAAATAACCTGCTGCACACAGCCTACTGGAGTTTTTGATGTAAAATTCTTGGTTTTATGTTCCACTGTGACTAAACACTGAAGCCATAAACACACACACACTAGGAGAAATATACACACAGACAGACACATGCACTCACTCTCACACACACACACACACACGCACACACAGCCTAACCCATTTGTTTATTGAGGTCTGGGGGTGGCAAAGTCCCTGTTATGGACAGATAAATGCTGCAGGCACTATCTGGAGCAGGCATCTAATTAGGTTAAGAGAGAGAGTGTGTACATGTATTGGTATTTGTACTGTGTGTGTATGTGTGTGTGTGTGTGTGTGTGTGTGTAGTGTCTGTATTTTATAGGGTGACACTATGAGGCAGAGACGGGGCTGGAGGAGCCCTGACATCGGGGAACCAGCCAATAGAAGTAGGGCAGTGGAGCAGAAAGGCTGCAGGGCCGGGACACAGAGCTGAGAAAACCTAAACCTTCCCCAATTCTAACCTGCTTTTTAAAGATTGCGTTTTTGGGGTGGACTATATAGAGAGATAAGAAAGATGGGGGAAAGAGGGAGATGGGATGATATGCGGTACAAGTAGACACTACATTGCACAAAAACACACTTGATATGTGCCTCAGAACACCAAACCAGCTGGACATTAGTTGCTCATGGGATTAAAATGAAAAAACTCAACTAAACTGAACTCAACTGAACTGAACTCAGCTGAACTGATAGTGGCACTGGAGTTCACACTGGGGCCGGGGTTGAGTGTGGAGGGTCAGGGTGTGGCTGCTGAAGGGGACCGACTGAATAATTGGGTCTGATGCGGAGAAGGCAGTGGCTAGACATATGGCCTGGGGGTCTGGAAGGAACTGAGGGGGAGGAGGGAGGGGGCGGTGAAAGCGTCAGAGCCAGGGACAGGCGACTGAATTAGCCATCTGGATGGCCCCACTGCTGGGGAACTCCTTGGATGGAAGAGGGAGGAGAGAGATGGATGGGTGGATAGATGGAAGAAGGAAGAGAGAGGTGGAGGGGAGAAAAAGAAATAGAGAAAATAATGAGGGCGAATGATTGGAAGAGAAAGAGACCAAGAGTGTTGCTGTTGAAAAAAGGATTTGATGTGAGAGTCAGACTGAGAGGGAGAGAAAAAAAAACAGAGAAACAGTGGGTCTGAGGAAGAGAAGAGGTAGAAATGACAAAGACAGGCAGACAGAGAGAGATCAAGAGAAAGGTAGCGGGAGCAAATGAATGATGGAGAGTCTGAGGAAGATATAAGTGGAGGAAATGAGAGACGGAGTGAAAGAGAGACCTTCTGCATGGCAACCGCCACCCCATGCCCCCTATTAATGATTCAGCCAATCAGTTCTCTCCGTGTGAGATGCCAACTCTGCTTTTCCTCAATAGTCAACTGCTGGGCTTTTCTTCCAGTGGAGCTAAGCTCAAACACAGAAGCTGAGAAAGCTATCTGGATAAGCTTAAGTCCTTCCTAATAGTTGATGATCTGGCCAGGAACAATAAAGGATTTTGGCAACACACAGCCAGCTGGTAAATCTTAGAGCTTAGGCAGCTAGACCATGAACACCCACACACATGCACTCACACACAGCTATGAAATCTTAATTGGAGCCAGTTTGCTCTAATCTAACAGCTTGGTCCTGTTCCTCTGCCCTGTTATATTGAAGTGGCTTTCGCTAAGTGACCCAATTAATGGGTCTTAATGGTGGCCACTGCTGTGTGTCTGTGTATGTGTGTGTGTATGTGTGTGTGTGTGTGTGTGTGTGTGTGTGTGTATGTGTGCGCGTATGTTTTTGTCCTTAAACCACATGGAACCTCTGTAATAATAAGTCTTATTTATTATAATGTAATTAGTAATACAAAAAAGCATAAACTATCTATGCTTGTGTACAAATATGTGCTATGTATTTGCTTTACATGTATTTTGCAGTACGATACACAGAGTCTTACCCCCTCACCCCTCTGTCTCCACAGTGAGGTTCAGGAAGTAGCCGGTGCCGAAGCTCCTGCTGATGCTGCTGCTGCTGCCGCCACTTCCAGCTCTTCCACAGCTCCCGAAGCCTCTTCCTCCTCCTGTGCCGCAGCCGCTTCCTCTTCTCCTGGGGCAGCAGAGGCCACTGACCCCCTGGAGGCTCCAGCCAGCCCCAAGGTGGTGGTGGAGGCGGACAGGGCCAGCCAGGTGTCCGGCTCCGGCTGTACCAGCCAGGCTTCAGTCGACGACGATGATGACGTGCCAATCACAGATATCTACTTTGTAAGTGAAAGCCTACACACACACACACACACACACACACACACACACACACACACACACACACACACATATATATTCACTCTTAGATACTTACTCCCACACTAAGTGACAGGTTCAACTCACAGCCGAAGACACACTGAAAGATTGGCAGCTAAACACTCTCAGCTCAGACTAGGACTAGCTCCCATCATCTCTCATCTATTTCAGTTTGACATTTTTATTTAGCCATTAATTTATGCTTTAATTGAGCTCTTACATTCAATCACCATCAATGTCTACTGGCTTAGACTAGGACATATTTCTTCATATATACTATTAACACAACAATGTATAACCTATGTATTTATGGCTGTATTATTGGACTGAGCTGTATGATGCTCTCCTGCAGAAGCGTTGACAGAAGGACCACAGACAGGGAGTGGAGACATAGAGGCTGGTATGGGAATGACAGCAGTTGCTTGCAGTGTGCAGTGTATTCAGTTGGACACAGTGTGTTGCAGTGTGCACTGCGGTTTGGAGTGTTTGCAGAGTAATAATAGCATGTCCACCTTCACTTTTGCTGCTGTGCTGTGATCTTGAACTGTGCAGTTGTCGGGGACCAGCGCGGCTGCAGATACACTCATGCTGTGATAATAGCAATAACCGATCTTACAGAAGGGCTTTTGATTATTCACTCGAGTCTTTTTGCAATGTGTTTGTGTGTGTTCTGTTTACACAATTGTTCCCGTTAAAGCAACTAGCTACCATGAGATCTGGCTGATAGTGTTGTGTTTGCAAGTCTAAATGTGCCCAAAAGCAGAGCCATAAATAAATGTATGAGTGTCAGGTAGAGGATGGGGAGCGGAGCCAGTGATCACAGTTACAGATAGCAAGGTTCCCACCTGGCTCCGTTCCGGAGGGGTATCTCCTATCAGGAATCAAACACCCTGTAATGTGGCATGAGAAATCCTAATGGCCAGCAGGTTAGTCAGCAGGCTCCCTCAGTTATTTAACAGCCGTCTCACCTGCCCTCCTCTGGCTGAAGCCCTATTCATGCTTCAAAGAAGACAACACACCCTCTGTGCACAGCAGCACCGTGGCCTGTAGGACTGACTGTGTGAGGAGAAGAGACACTGGGCACAAAACTGCACATCCTAAAGTGTTACTAGACAGCAACATGCGCCGCAGGCAGTGCAGCGCCGAGTGGTTTCTAGGGAGTGGCCAAGTGAAAGTAAGTGGTCTGTTTTATCAGCTGTAAACGTACTGCCATAGACCAAAAGTATGAAAGCCTCGCATGTCGTGTACCTACAAGGAATGTGGACACATGCCTTTTAAACTTTTAGCATCTCTGCCCTTGCGCTGAGGCTCAGAAGAGGATGTAGAGTTCGGCCAGTCAGCAGGTCAGCCAGTGAACTTCTCCTGCCACTGATGATCCTCTCTCATCCCTGTCCGTTTCTCCTTGGTCTCTCAGTCTGTCTCCTGCCTGTTCTTTCCTCTTCCCCTATTCTTGTTCTTTTCTCATCCCATCCAAGTCATGTTTCTACATAGACGGTCATCCTAGTCCAACGGCATAAGGGATGGTTGCATCAGATCTGGTGTATTGATAAATATTTAATGTGCTGGTCCACTCCATTAAAGAAATAAAGTTGAAACGTGCACATCTAGTTTTTTCAGGTGCAGGGCATCAGAAACAAAAAAGAATGTCCACAACACTGTTGCTCCCAAAGACAGAGATTTATTTTGACGTACATAACGTTTTGATCACACAGATATTTGTCAGGTTCAAGGTGTGATCGAAACGTTCTGTGTCAAAATAAATCACTGTCTTTGATATGTCTAAGATATTCTTTTCATTTTGAATTTTGGTCTGCTCCATTCATACAGAAACAGCTGTTGCCAGTGGACAGTGAGTTTTCTCAGATTTCTCATTATCTCCCCTGTGCTACACTGATTGTTACTGTTATCCTGCAGGTGTTGGAGTAGCTTCAGTCACCAGCAGCACATCCTGTCTCATAGTTATCACACATCTGGGTCTTTCTGTATTCTGGATCAGTGGCTCACAGCAGACTTTCCTCAGACACATTCCTTGGCACACCTAATTATTGATTGCTTGTAAATGTAACATAAACCCTATTATGATAATGTGAAAGGAAAGAGCAAGCACAACGAGCAAATTGCATCAGCACCGAGGGGGAAAAACTGATTGTAGACTGAATTCAATTATAATTCAATCAAGTGAATGTGTTTGAGGTTGATTTTCTTTAGATTGGAGCAAAATCTCAAGGCATTCCTGACCGCCCTCCAAAGCTCACCAGCTGTAATTGGTTTGTCTAGTTTCACACTGCCTAATTACAAGCAAACCAGGGCTTGTAAACAAAAGTCACATGGACCCAAAAGTAGCTTGATTGTTGGACAGTTTTGGTAAACTGCTGTCCCGTCAGGTTAGAGATTTTGGTGGTGAGGAGTCAAAATGAATCAGATTCCAGCTCCTGTAACTTTAGCTAAGCCTGATGGATTTGTCTGCGCTCTTCGCTATAATTTACCTCCTCTGGTGTTCGTACCAGTTAACATGTTTTGGGGTCATTTTCTGTTGTTGGTTCGGATTACAGTCTCACTCTTAACGAACCGCACTGCAGTTTGCTTAGAAGAGGACCGAGACATGCGTTCTCAGGCGGCCTGTGGGCAGTTATTTGGTGTCGAATGGCATTTTTCTCACCTGCTCAAATGAACCACATAAGTAAATGTGTTGGAAGGCATATATTTTTATACGACAAAATTATTATTTTCTACAGGCCTCTGTTCAGTCTACTGTCAAACTGCAGTAGTATACAGTTGGGGTGAAAGGGCCATCGGTTTCCAGTTATACAGTATGAATAGACAAAGGAGGCAGGACGTTTTGAGGGAATAAATTTGCCTTTGAATTATGAACCAGCCCAAAGCCAGGAGATGGCCGTGTTTGAGGTATCACGCCACTCCCCGGGGAATCAGCAGTGCGTCGTTTAGCTGTGAGACCGGAGTGATTGCCGAAGTCAGCCGAGGCGCAGAGGGAGACGGGCGTGCAGCGCTCTTCACTTCACAGGCTCCTCTGAGTGGCTTGTGTCTGAATTATTCAGCCGCTATCAACAGTCTCCACATTCACTTTTCATGTTTCCCGCTCCCCTGACCTTTTTCTCTCTCCTCCTCCCCCATCTGTTTTTCTTCTTCCTTCGTCTACTCTCACTCACCTACTCCTGTTCATTTTCCTCTACTCCCTTTTTCTCATTCTGCTTGTTACGCATGCTCTTAAATAATTCTCACCTTCCTCTGTGCCTCAGGTGCTGAATTTTCCATCTTTTTCTTTCATTTCCTTCCATCTTTCCTCTCCGCCTCTCGCTCATTGCCCTCTCCATGCCCTCCCTCGTTTCTTCTCTCCTCTGATTGATCTCGTGAGTCATAATAAAGGTAGTGAGATGGGACTGTGTAGTGGAAGCAGGAGGGATGGGGTAATAGGAAAGCGAGTGGCTACCTGACTTGTGAATCTATTTATCGCCCCTGACTCATCCGCTGTATCCCTGTTGGGTTACGTACATTCAGAACAATCTGCGTTTTCACCTCTACGCACGTCCTTTGTGTTTCTCATCATGTTGTCAACGTCATCTTATTTTTTTTCTGTCTCTCCTCCATCCCTCTTTCTGTCTAATTCCTCTGATCTTCTTGTTTCCCACTTCTCTCCTCATTCTCTCTTCTCTATCTCCTCTCATTTGTCCATATGTCATGTCCCCCTCCATTTTTCCATCTCTCTCCCTGTCTGTCGTAAGTTTCCGGATGGGAGAACCTGGGTGGTTTCTCCTGTCCGACACAGGAGGAAATCTCAGTCCAGCTGCCCAGTAAGTGAACCCAGACAAAGGCTCTGGGCTATCTATTGAGTCAGCACCTTAGTAAGACCCCAGCTTTATTGAGATGGAAGTAGTATCAGAATATCATGTAATCTTGTTACGTAGCTGCTAGTATGATGTGTTCACTGTTTTGTTGCCGATCCCTTATGCGTTTGCTTCTGTCGCTGCCTTCATGGGACATGTAGTGACTCCTAAGCTCATTTTGAAACATAATATAATAACATAATATAACATAATATTGTTCAGAGGAAACAACAAGATTTTCAGTCTCCAGTAGTTTGTCTATGCCCTGCGGTACCACAGACTGTGTAGGTTGTCACAATTGGTGTGATTTATTCACTATACCCTAAAGACTAGGGGTCTGATTTGTGATTGTGTCTTAGTGGAGACAAAAAACGTGTCTTCACTAAGATGATGGAGTGTGGGAGGGTGGTAAACAAAAAAGACATTCAGCCTCGTACTTGACAGCATCTGTATTTCTTCTACTCTTGTATTCATCTTACTGACATGCTCTTTTAAATTTTTATTTATTTCTTCACTCACTTGCGGCTTGATTTGTCTCTCTTTCCACCTGAGAGGTTGCTGTGTGGTTAGTGTGTTAGCTCCATAGCGCTGAGCTTTGTGTGTGCATGTGTGTGTGTGTGTACGTGTGTGTGTGTGTGCGCGTGTGTGCGCGTGTGTGCGTGTGTACGTGTGTGTGTGTGTGAGACATCAACCCACAGCGCCTCCACCTCCGTCATCATCGCCAACACACCGTGTTGCAGCTGCTTCGCTCTCTTAAAGGGCTGGCACCGCACTGAGGAGGAATTAACGGGAAGCTCTCAGAGAGCCCGGGCAACACTGAGTTAACACACGACGCGGTCGCTTCTGCACATCCACATAACGCAAAGAGCACTTTTGCTTGTTGGAAAGGAACCACGTCCTGTTCTGGTGTTTTGCTTTGACTGAGGATGCTTTCTCTGTCTTTGACTCGGCTGACATCCTGGCTTTCTTCCCATACCCACTGCCATTGCAACCTCCTCCTCTTCCCGCTCCTCCTCCTCCCTGTTTGGCTGATGCATAGAGTCATCCTTCACTCTGTCCACTTCACTTTGCTTCCTAGGAGCTAGTCCAAATTGTGCAAAACACTAAGACATATTATTTACATGGACTTCAGTAAGACTCATCATAATATTTACTTGAATAATGTGTCTAAGCAGCATTTTCTATACTAATACAACCAGTTACATGCCAATATTTACATCTATGTGGACATAATATGTAGTCAAGTCTGCTTACTGCCAAAAGGATTTCACACATTCATTTCAACACTTTCACATTTTTACAGTTAAATGGTATGTCAAATTCACACTTTCTGATGTGTCACAGCAACATTTCCTCCTTTATGCATCTCTAATTTTCATTTCCTGTCTTCTCTTTTCTTCTCCTGTGCTCTTTCGTGTGTTTCTCCTGCCTGCCCCTGCCGCTTCTCTCTGTGCCACTGGCCTTTCCTCTGTCCCTCTGGCCCCCTCTGCTGTGGTGGGTGTGTAAAAACAGCCTCCAGAGGACAGGACCTGGGTGTACTCTCCGCTACACTATGGCTCAGAGTCTAAGGCCCTGCCGGATGGGGATGGGGAAAGTGAGACAGTAAGTGAGAAGCATTGGACTAAAACACACAACGGGGGAAAAAGTCAGTTCTAGGCCATCTTGTTCAGTGTTGTTCAGCGGTGATTCTTCATTAAAACAGTCTTCCATTACAAAGATGGAAAGGCGGATGTCTGACTGTACCTGTGACTGAAGCTTGGTATGGTTTGCTAAATTAAACCTAGCTTATCAGGTCCACTGAATGAGCTGACTAGTCGATGACTACTCCAGCAGTACGCCTGGTCTGTGTCCAGGAACCCACCCATACACAGACAGCGTACTGTATATAAGTGGGTGGTTATGGTCACTCACTGCCCATCACCACCAGCCCATCCTGCATCCCTCCAAAAGCAAGATGCTCAATATTTACTACACCGCCTCCCTCTGTCTGCCTGCATGAGGCCGTTACACGTGTCCTCACCTCATGCATCACCACACTCCCACGGCTCTGAGCTGCCCTGCTTGTAGCTTATATTACAGCACAGTGTGATCACAAGTCATTTCCCAATGCTCGGCTCAATTAGTGGCAAGCCTATTTAGTAGTTAATTTAATTATCTAAATAGGTAATCTTGAGCTTTATTGTTCCTCTCATGAAATAATAGAATTTTACTTTTTCTAGTTAATACATAATATTTCCTTTAACCGTTCCAGAGATAGAAGACATGAAGGTACACACACAGAGCAAGTAGGGTTCCTCAAGGGTTCGTTGGTTAGAATAGTGGTTCTATATGGTACCGTAATGAAAAAAAAACCTAGTGTGGTTCTTCAAACGTTCTTTTCATACTGCTGATTTGGAACATTTTGTGCATTGTTTGTTATTGCACCAAACAGGGTTCTGCTATGGTGCAATGATAAAAGAACTATTTTCTGGTACTATTTAGAACCCTTTTTGCTAAAAGTGTATGTGGCATTTTCAATGTTAGAATTCACACGTCAAATTTATAGCCTTATTCTGCTTTATAAGGCTTTAAGCAGACTAAATTTTATCGCTGACTTTCACATCATACAAAGGCATATTTCATTACAGGGTTTTCACTTCAGACAGATCTCTAGGCAAAGTGATAAGGGATCGCCTTTCTTAGAGTTAGGTAAATCTAGACAAATTAGACAGTTAAAGGCGTATTATAAAACCTTGCCCAGAAAAAGGAAATTAAATTAATTGGCCCTGAAGTGCAGCTGGGCCTGTTTTTGTCTAGACTTTTCACATAAGGTTGGTCTTGCGGCCAGTTCTGACCGGGCAAGCTGCTGGTCTACTTAGTATAATGTGTCAGCCCATCCCACAGCAGCCTTTACCCGCATGTCATGCTCTGATTAACACAGTATCATTGACCATTGATTTTTTTTCTCTTACTCATTTTGTTTTCCACCTTCTCCTCAAAGACCGATCTTTAGACCATTAACTGATCCAAGATATTCCACTAAAAAAGCAGCAGACAGCGGACAAATCCCTCTCACACTCATATGAATAAATCAAATGACACTAATCAGAATGTCATACTGGGAACAAAAGCCACATTAGAACCTTTCACTCTATTATCACTCATAGATGTGTAAAACATGAACACATTTTCACATCAGCTTTCTCCTGATCTTCAAGTACTCTTTCATGCTTATGAGATATCTGCTTGCCTTTACTCTCCTGTTTTCCCCTCCTCTGTATAAATTTACTGGTCTAGTATTAATGTTCCCCCATTTGCCCAGTGAGAATTTGATAGTATTTGCTTTAATTAGCCAGTGATGCATGAAAAGACATGGATTTTGCTTGTCACCTTGAGGAAATAAATGTGTGTATGAATTATGTATGCTCTCTCTCTCTCTCTCTCTCTCTCTGCCTCCTACTCTCCCTCTCACACTCTCTCTCTCTCTCTCTCTCTCTCTCTCTCTCTCTCTCTCTCTCTTCAACAGTAAACCCTCCTCTCTGGCAGAGAGGAGTGAGCGCCCCAGTGAAGAGGACTCATCGGTCTGACGCCCAGACCTCAGCGGTGGCAGCAGGATCCCAGTCCAAAAACCTGGATTTTAAACAATGGAAGACAAAAACTGAACAAGCTGAGGAACAAAAGTGACTGGCTACCAGAGGGGGGAAAAAAATCCTCACAGTGATGACATCACTGATATCTGAACATCCCCGCCTTTCACCCTTGACGAATAAAAAATAAACCTGTATAAGGCCGTAGTCTTGTATGTTTGACACACATATAAGGCCATAGCAACATGTGTTTGTCCAATCAAAACAAAACATCTAGACATCTCTGCCACCTTCACATTTCTATTAGTGAATATATACAAGTTGTTTCATTCATACATGTTTATTTATATCAAATAATATTCTTTGTTTTTTTACTTTTTTTATTTTGGCACTTTTTTCCAGCCATTTTACTACTGTGAACATCTATTTATTTTGTTTGTTTGTTTGTTTGTATTCATTTATGGTCTTCACTATCACTGGTACTTTATCACCTAGAAAGAGTTCTTCTCTTTTACACTGAAACATTTTTCCGATGTGTATCAGAGGAACATTCATTTGTGTTTTCATAATTTCACTCCAGTAGATAGCTTGTTAAGTAGTATCTAATTTTCTGGTTTGTTTTTACATCAAGTGTTTATCGTGTAAATTCAGTGTTACCACATTTTTCACCGTACACTCATGACAAAACGCCGGAGGCCCGTGTGTCTTGCCTTCAAAATCGATGGCATCAACCGCAACACTAAAGACAGCAGACATTGAATTCAATCATTACGGTAATCTTCACATCGTTACAATGTCTTCCAATGTTGCCCTGCTTTTGGACAGATGCACACAAATCATTTTTTTAAGAAGAGAAATTCACAGAGTTTCGTTGTGGAAAAAATATCAACATATCAGTGACATTTGCTACATCTGGTCGCCCCCCAGCCTCCTTACAATAAGGAATTCATTGACTGGACAACATTTCAAATGTTTGTAGATTTTAGAGCATCAGTTGTAGTATTTGCAGTCAATATCGTACCTGTCGTCAGTATATTTGAATGAACACAGTGCATTGCAGTGTTGACTTGGTGAGAGTTTGTAAATGGGTTGAATGTTGTTTGCACTTAAAGAAGAAGAAGGACCTGAAAATGAACTAGTGATAGAGGCCAAATAACACACATTACCACACTATCCAGAAGTCATACCTTTTCAGTTTGTAGATGGGAACCTATGGGATAGATGGGAACCTGGTTTTTAGACAGCACTTTACTTTAGGATTATCGAGTGTGTAATGGTGAAGTCGATCACAATCATCATAGGATTAGTGTTGTTTACTGTAGTCTCTCTGTGGCTGACATCATAGGACTCTCAACTAAGACTTAAGTTAATTAAGGTTCAACAAACTGATTTTACTCCCATTTTCTGTCACAAGTAGCAGTTTGCTTCAGTTGGTCGCTACGTTTGTATGTTTGTAGGTTTGTGTGTAAGGGAAGACACATCAATGTCAGACATTGTAAGATAGAGATCATTTCATTCTCATGATGTGCAGTGGCCAGTTGTAATCAGTTTGCTGTAGTTCATCACATGGAGACCATAGCAGCAATATTTTGTACAGTCTATAGCTTTTCAGTTCATTTTAATTGCCTTATTGAGAAATTTTAAATGTAGGCCTATCATTTATATTTTTTTCCACTCGTGCTGTTGTATTTATTTTTCTTTCCGATAGTTGTGCTCCTGAGAATGTGTACATAGAATTATAAATACATATATAAAGATATATAAATATATTTTCCATTTGAATTGGAGAATATTATTTTTATTTGGTTTTATTTTTTGCTGCTGGGCAAGAAATGATTGCGACCTACATAATTTACTGTATCATATTCTTCAATGTGTTTATTGAGATGCAGCTATATTTATGGTCTATAAATCGCAGCTGTTTCTTTGTAAGATACTGAAAGATTTGTCGATTTTACTGTACATGCAAATCAGTAGGGGTTCTTCCGACTGTTCAGCTGTGTTGTGTATGTGTTTTCAAATCGCCGTGTGCCCTCATCCTATAGGGAGAGTCCTTTACAGAGACATAGCATGATTTAAAAATGAATATGCATATCAGAAATGTGTATTTATGTATATCTGTGTATATTCATCTATTTATACATGAGGATAAATAGATGGCCGTATGTGTGTGTGTGTTTGGACTCGATCAGAATGAATACAAAATAAAGCAGTTCTATGTCTATGAATTGTTGTCCAGGCAAAATATGTCATGTGATATTTGTATTGATGCCTATTGGGAAGTCGTCAAACCTTTGAACCACTTCTCATCTAGGTCTATGTGAGAGGACGACGATTAATTATGAGGAAAACTAATCGGGAATGTGGGGAGATATTGTTTGTGGATAATTTTACTTCAAACTGATGTTTAGCAAGTGATAAAAACTGCCCGTGTCAAATGCTGCCTTCAAGTGCTCCTCGTAAATTCCTACCGCCTCCTACCATGTCAAAAATGCACATCAATCAACATTAATATATGCAACAACGTGTGATAACTAAAAGTTGCACAAACAGTTGGGTTTGCTCAATTGCGACATTTCACACAGCTCTTGAAAGCAGCAGTAGCCTACTATAGTTTTTGGATAATTCAACTCAGTGTGATAAAAGTAACGACAAAATTTCTTGAGCTGTAACTGTAGCAATATTACTGAAATTGAAATAGTACTCTATTCGTTACTGGGACATGTAATTGGATTACTGGGTAACGCGATACTTCCCCTGTCTGGATGGTAGAATTGACGGGAAGGTAACCTTGGAGACGGTAAAGTGTTCTAATCACTGACATCACGTTTCCTTGGAGAATAACAGTGAGCGACATTTTTTTGAAAGATGGAGTAGGCTAGCTTAACTTCGAGTGGTAGGCTACAAGATAACCCCTCTGAAAACAGAAATGGAAAGAAATTATGGATAACGAAGACTTTACCATGCTCAGCAGAGACGACCTGAACCTCGAGGTAGGCTAACTTAGCTAACTAAATCATCTATCTATCTATCTATCTATCTAACTGTTATCTATCTATCTAAACTAGTTAGTTAGTTTGTTTTGAATTTGGGCTTGGTTTTCTTCTTGTATGAATGTCCTCCTGCTTTGTTTCTAGGCTTTTGGACACAAAATGTCACCTGCTGTCCAGAGCAGATGTTCAAGTGCTGCGTCTGTAGCTCCTAGTGTGGGTTCCCAGCCAAGTGGTAAGACCAAGACACATGTAGCTAATACTTAACCTACAGCAAATACATTAAGCAAATGATTTTTCTATTTGAAATGTAATGATTTTCCAACATTTTCCAGACACCGAAAGTGTTTTACTTATGCAGCTGAGTGATGAAATAGACTTCACTGATAGAGTAGATGGAGTGGAAGTAGAGCAATTCCTCCAGTCCAAGGTAACGTTAAAGGTACAGTTGCTCTTCATTGACTGCCCATGTTTGTTGTAGTGGTTTATTTGTTTTATGAAAAGGTTGCATTTATATCCTCAGCCTATGTTGGAGAAAATACATCATCAAGCAAAGAAAGTGGCGGTCAGCTACAATGATATGAAAGAAACTGACCATATGATATACCAACCGACAAGAGATGTACTCCATGATGCCCCATCACTGCAGGAACCCCCAAAGCTGGGCTTCAGCCGAAATATGGTTTGTATGAAGTCAAAGACTGCACTCGAACCTGTTTTTTCTGCATATAAGATGTCATTATGTAGATGAGGAGCCTTGTAGCTAAGCAACAGTTTACATTTTACAGTATATTTTCACGATTTAGCTAATGCTCTTACCTTACAAGTGCAACAGTAGCTTCAATTCCTACATCACTGATATTACAAGCAACTAATAATAATGAGTGCAAGTACCAGAGCAACTCCTGTGACCCTAAAGTGATCATGTAAGACAGGAGTGTGAGGAAAAGAAATAAGAGAAATAAGGGCTTAAGTAAAATGATCTTTTACTCACAACTTATAGTTTTTACATTTACTTTGCATTTCTTTATGCATGTAATGATGGTGACATCTTTTAGTGTTTATTGACTCATCGTTGAACAGAACTCCCTGTCTGTCATTTTACTGAAGGAGGAAATTCAGAGGTATCTGATCTCCGATGACCGAATTAGCCTGCTGTTTGAGAACAAAGCCCTGAAGTTAGCGCTGAAAGACGTCCAGAGCAGACACCAGACAGTGGTGAAGGGCCTCCACCTTTCCCTCCATTCAGCTGAGCAAGAGAACAAGAGCACTCAGCTGTCACTGCAGCAGAGGCTCAGACATTACGAGGACAGGGTACTGAGCAGTTTGTATAACTTACCTTCACACTGTTCACTTCTCTGAGTGTCTGACCCACAAGCCTCCAGCAATTTTGACTGTGTAATATCTTTAACATATATTGAATGTGAAGCATTTTGTTCAAAAATAAGATATCCACCAGAGTGCCACTAATTCTCACAAAATCTAGACAGTAGAAGGTTAAAACAAATGTTGGTAGTATAAATTATATTAATCAACCCCTTGGTTGACAAAGAGATCTTTTACAGACTGGATCCTTTCTGGGTGTTTTTGCGATATTGAATAATGAACCTCAGGTGTTATTATGTGGTTATATAACACTTTGCAACAGAAGTCTTCATATTCAACCCAATGCTGATAAAAAAAAAACCCTAAATGTTATCTCCACCCAAGGTACATACCATGGAGCAGAAACTCAAAGAGTATGAGAATCAGGTCCTCTGCCAGCACGACAACTGTTTAGGGATCAATTACAAGGTCGAGAGTCTGCAGACGACCTTGCAGACCTCTGATATGAAACTGCAGTCTGTCCGGCAGGAGCTGGAGGAGTCGAAGCAGAAAGGCCTCAGTCTGCAGGTGGAGCTCACAGCCTCACAAGACACCAACCAGTCACTGCAGCACAGACTGGCTTGTGCCGAGGAGCTCACCCAGTCACTGAGGCAGAACATTAGCAATCTGGGGGAAAAAATCCAGGTCCACCACAACAATGAGGTGGCTGAAGGAGAGAGGGTGAAATCGCTGATGCAAAAGCTGAATGCTGCAGAGGAGAAGCTCTCATCACTGGAGGCGATTCTGAACACTTTAGAAGAGAAAGTTACTTCCCTCAAGCAAAACCAGAGGACTTCAGAGGAAAAAGTCCATTCCCTGCAGCAGAAACCAAGCTCTGCCAAAGAAAAGGATCAGATGACACAGCATTCTCTCAGCGCTGAACAGGAGAAAGTTAAAGCTGTTAAGGAGGGACTCAGGTCTGTGGAAGAGAAGGACTGGGACCTTCAGGATGCCCTGTTTGACAGAGAGAGACACATCAAGACAGCTACAGCCCAACACCAGATGGAGCGATACAAGAAAGAACAAGAGGAGAGGATCCAGGTTCTGATACGGTCTCTCATTGGCTCAGAGGACGCGCATCAGAGCAGAATGAAGAGTCTGGAGAATAGTCTGAAGAGCGCCAAGGAGAAGGTGGAAATCTTGCAGGATAACATGAGCAAGATGGAGTCTAATCATGCCAAACAGATGGGGCAACTCCAACAGAAGCTTTACAAGGCCAGAACGAATGGAGCTGAATCTGAGCAGTGCCTCCGAGCCCAGAGTGAGTGTTACAGCTTTGTAAAGTCAATATGAATTAACAATGTTGTCATATTCTCACCCCTACATGGAGGAATAACAGCCTCTTCCAGGTCTTTGAAACCAGTATTAGTCACTGATGTTTACCATGGAGATGGAAAACTACTTTTTTCTCCTTTGTGTGTATTTCTGATTTGTCTGATGTTGTCTTGCCTTTCCCAGTGGTTGTCCTGAACACCAAATTATTTGAGGTGCAAACAAAGGCAAATAAAGAATTAGAGAGAACTACAGTGTATGAGAAAGAGCTGCAAGACACTGTCAAGGACCTCAGGTAAACTGTTGCCTGACCACAGACCAACATTTTTTGTAGTGTTGGCCGGCTCCGACCAGCCTTTTCTCTCATGGGTTTTTGTAGGCACAAACTGGAAATCCAAACAGAGGAGAAGGAAGCAGCCCTGGACAGTCTCAAAATGAGGCAGAGAGATCTTGCAGAGGTGCAGCTCCACCTACAGGCGGACCTACTGAAGTGCAGCCACAGCTGTGAACTGGGAAGAGGGCACTATCCTCAGAGAAAAGTAGACTCGAATGGGTAAATGACATTCAGCATCTACATCTGGATTGCCAAAATCAGAATGGAGAATAATCAAAAGTAGAACTTTACTGTGTAGTCCTTTTAAAGAATGGATAGAGATGTGTGAAACTGTCTATAAAAGAGCCATTTAATGGATTTAGGCACTTGAAATCTTAAAGTCCATCTCATTTCTTCAGACAACCAGCACTCCCGGACAGGAATCCAGCACACAGGAATCTTGAATCCAGTAGGTTGGACAGTACTGAATGTATGCCATATTTAGCAACAGTCCAGAAGAAGCTGAGACAAGAACCTGTCAATCTGCCAATCTGCGTAGCCTGTTTGTCTGTCAGCTGAGACACCAGAGGTCATTACTGACAGAGGAATTCACTGGAATGCAAAATAACAATGGCACATTATTTAGATAATAACCTGCTTAATTAACAGTGGGATGACTGTGCATAGTTCAGGCCAATGAATAGTAATTATAGTCTACCATATTGTGTTTGTTTGTTTTCACATAGACATTGTTAGTTTTATGGTTCTCTTAAAAGATGTAGACAACTTGCAACTCCAAATCATGTCCTAACTTCTTGGGTATGCTGTAAATCTATTGAAGATTTTTGTTATTAAAATTATTTTCTTTCTGTCCCCTGCAGATTTCCAGAGGAATGTCAAGGAACTTCTAAGACCGATATAGGATCTTTTATGGTCCAGATACAATTTGTGCATTGCTGTGAAAAAGAGTGTTCAAATAAATATTTGGTACCCTTGTTCTGATAGTCTCTCCTTTCCATGGGCATAGTGAATCAGTCTGCCTGCTCGCATGTAAAGTCATTGGGATGTTGCTCAATCCACAAAAAGATAAAGGGCATCATAAAGTCTGGATAACAAAATGTTTAATTGCGTTGCTATACAAAAAGTGGTAGTACAAGTTTCTTGGTTTTTGCGTGACGATTGGTCGGTAATATTTAAAGAGGCATGTGATTCGTCAATCTATTTGTCAGTCAATACGAAGACAATTCCAATTGGTCGAAGCAGTTGTCCCTCCGCTCACGTGCTCATTCCCTTCCTGGAAGGCTGTCCCTGGCCGGTGGTTGTAGACAGGAGAGGTGAGGAGGGGTCTGTTGTTTGTTGGAAAGTACTTTGAAAGTAGAAAAATTGTCCTCTAAAATGGGAACCCGAGATGACGAATACGACTATTTGTTCAAAGGTAAGATCTGCTTTAAATGTGGAGCGATGACAAGACGTTGTTGCTGTAGAGAAAGTTCGGTGACAGCAGTAGGGAGTGAGGAAGTCCACCAAGCTAACGCTAGCTCTGCTGATAGCAAACGTTAACATGATACCTGTCTAATTTGCTAACTGGCTAACAGGCTAACTGTAATGAGTAACTTCAATATAACCTACGTAATGCTACAGCCACCCATCGTTTGTAGTCCAGACAAACTCCAGGGATTTTCACAAGGGTTTTTTTTTGGTTGACTAGCTAGCCAACTAGTGAATGCAATGATGGCATGAGTGAGATAAATAAGTAAGCAGCTAGCAATCTGCCTTCGTGAAAAACATTCAGCTGAGACGAGCTAGCTAGCTTTCTCCACCACTGCAAGCTGGTCAACAACTGCTCTCAGTTGTCCAGGATGTGCTGGCCGGGCGAAACCACATCTAGCTCACTTTTATGGCGATTTAGTTGGTTGTCAACTTTTTGCAACAAACAAAATTGTATCTGTTCGGTCCCTGATCAGAAAGTGGGTATTATTTACAATCTGAGGTTTTATTAAAAAGGAATTTTGGACATTTAATTTAAGATATATTTGTTTCACTTTTCATATTATTTTTACAGAAAGCTATACAAAACAAATGACAGCTTAAATTCTTCATTAGGTGGATTGAAGCGTAAAACTGTTGCACTGTCACCCTGTATAGTACAAATGTAGCCTGTGTGGAAAGCAACCTAAGCCTCATCATCACTCAACACCACTCATCTTTTACAGTTTGTCAAAGACTGACACAGCAAGGCTGTCTTTTGTTTTAATGATTGTTGTGTTATGCGTGTTTTGGTTCTAGTTGTCCTAATAGGAGACTCTGGAGTGGGGAAGAGTAACCTGCTGTCCCGTTTCACAAGAAATGAGTTCAACCTGGAGAGCAAGAGTACCATCGGGGTGGAGTTCGCCACCCGCAGCATCCAGGTGGACGGCAAGACGATCAAGGCTCAGATTTGGGACACAGCTGGACAGGAGCGCTACAGAGCCATCACCTCAGCGTGAGTTTGTGTGCATTGTTTGTTTTTTGATTGCAAGATTTTTTAAAAGCAACGGTAACTTGGAATATTTCCCCACACTTGCACCATGTAAAACTCATAACATGTAAGAAAGATGCACTGCAAGATCTACACATTATCCAATTTTCACTGCAATGCAGTTCAATCGAGTTACTGCTCAGCAAGCAATTCATCACATTTGTCGTTTGACTCAGTTTTTGTACAGTCACAGTACACATTCAAATTATAGTAAACATGCAAATTGATTTCAGTTATTCAAAGAAGCTGCCAGAAATGGCAGCCCCAAGATAATTGCCTTATGATTGTTTGATTTCATGACTACTTTTTCTATTTTACACACTTGTTATACTAATAAAGTAGCAGTGGATGGGGAATAATGCAAAAACATCTGACTCACTCGTTTCCCTTCATTGGTCTCTTGCCACAAGGTATTACCGGGGGGCAGTCGGGGCTCTCCTAGTTTACGACATCGCCAAGCACCTGACATATGAGAACGTGGAGCGCTGGCTGAAGGAGCTCAGGGACCACGCTGACAACAACATCGTCATCATGCTGGTTGGCAACAAGAGTGACCTCCGCCACCTCAGGGCAGTGCCCACTGACGAGGCTCGGGCCTTCGCAGGTAAATGACTGTCTGCTGCCACTGGGGAGACGGTACTGCACTTAAAATAAAGAGATGTGTAATTAAGCCAGCTAAAATGTGTAAATGCACCTTGTGTCTCTTTCTTTTCCTCAGAAAAGAACACACTCTCATTTATTGAAACCTCAGCCTTGGACTCCACTAATGTAGAAGAAGCCTTCAAGAACATTCTGACAGGTAGGAACAGTGAGATGTGGGGAAATACACTGCACAATGTACTGTGATTATGTTAGTGTGACTTTGGATCGGTTTAATTTATGAAATGATCTTTTTTTTTTTTCCTCCCACAGAAATCTACCGTATTGTATCACAGAAGCAGATAGCAGACAGACCTGGACATGACGAGTCTCCGGGCAACAACGTAGTGGACATCAGTGTCCCCCCCACCACCGACGGGCAGAAGGGCAACAAACTCCAGTGCTGTCAAAGCCTGTGACACTCGTCTTTACTCTCCCTCTTTAACCCCCCCCATCTCTCCTCTCTTCATCTCTGCTTTACTCCAATTGTCATGCTGCTGTTGTCTTTATACCTCCACGTGTTTTAGAAGTCTCTCTGACGCCAAGACTCTCGTAGTTGACATTCCTTTTTGTTTTCTGCTTTGTTTTTCTTTGCTCAGTTGTGGTCTTCTAATCTCAGAAGAGACTATATCTATGTGAATTTAACAGCAGCCTCATAATAGCCTGGAGAGGGAGGAAGAGCTAAACTATTATGGGGCTGATCTTTGAGCTATAGTCAACCATGTCTTCTTTGTAATTGACTAGCCTATATGGCCCTGATCATGTGACCCACTCCTGTTGAAGGAATGGTGAGGGATCAGTAGGGCTGTGTTTCAGTGCTCTAAGTGGTTTCAGTTTGCCTCCTTTTCTCCACCTGCACTGGTGCTGACTGTTGACATGCTGTGCTACAGTGGAATCCTAATTTGATTTCTGGCTGATCTAATTCTGCCTGTCGTGCAAGATGGGTGAAGAAGAGGAGACAAGTGAAGACGGTAGCTTTGGAGTATTGCTCTAGACCTTCCGGTTGCCTCTTTTAATTTTCCTCTCTGAGCCCCATGCCCAGTGAGCCAGGGACCTGACCGGTAGTGACTGCCTGACTTTATATGGACAAGTGTGAAACAAATTAAGTTGTTTTTTTTATGTAAAGCTTAGTGCACAAAGATACCAAAGGAGATAAATGCAATCATTGTCAGTCTTCGGTTATCTCATTGAGGTATGTTCCAGGCTGCTTCGATTGCAGGTCATTACTAGGTCTTGCAAACCATTACAAGTTATTTGCAAAAATGCAACATACGATATAGCAATCTCATGATTAATTTGATACAGTTTGATGTGATAAGCAATCGTTGGTGTCAGCCTGGAACAATAGTGGTTAGTTCCTCTCTTGAGTTGGCTCAGGCCATGACATCTTTTAGCGGGCTGTGAAAAAAGTTAAACCTATGTCATTTTTTGCACTTATGTCCATTAATTTCAGCAGAACATATCACTGAACACTTTTAGAATTACTCTCAACATCTTTATCAAATAACACTTTCTGGTTGGTTGTAAAG
This sequence comes from Centroberyx affinis, assembly GCF_046629955.1. Taxonomy (NCBI): domain Eukaryota; kingdom Metazoa; phylum Chordata; class Actinopteri; order Beryciformes; family Berycidae; genus Centroberyx; species Centroberyx affinis. Next base: position 200,390 of record NW_027282008.1, read on the forward strand.
GAAAGGATGTTGGTTTAAAAAAAAAAAAGACGACGCACTATGTTTGGGTGCTTTTGCTTCTTAAAAAACGGGTTCCTCCCATGTATTCAAGTTCCTCTTACTGTCATTTGAATCTGACAGCTGTCAAAGGCAGTGGATAAGGGCACATGGTAGAGTAGAACATTTTAAATGGAAATTCAAACAGTGAAAAATGCACTTCACTTAACACTTTCACAAGTCTAGCCATGTAAACAATTGTCAATTCAGTTATTGGAATTGAGGAGCGAAAATGCCAGTTGTTTATGGTTGGCTGAAATGCCTTATGTCTCTCATCTGGTAAAAAATGCCTTTTTGTGTGATTCATACCATACATAATGTCTTGTGACATTTCCCGTTTGTTCAAAAATACATAACTAAAATCAGTTTTGCTGCCTTCACATCAAAAAAGAAATACAGAATCATAAATAAACCTAATCCACATGACCACTTGGCAAACAGATATATTTTTAGGTATGCTGCTCTCCCACTATGCTCATAAATTAATGCTGCATTCTCTATTGTGGTTTAACAGTGTAATATGAGTATGACAACAACTGGGTAGTGATGGTCTGTCGTTGGAAAAGTTTCTAGCCTACTCAAAGTGCATGCAGGCCCTAGCTGCATTCATCTCCACCCAACAGACAACATTTGCAAACCCTCATATCTTGTGGCCTGAAGATGAAACCATGTTAATGCAATTTTAGAGCATCCAAAATAATACACATCAACACGTTTGTACATTTAGAATACGATCACTTGAATACTCTTGAGTCTCAGTGAGAATATTCTTCATCCTCTGATTATTCCAACATAGAAACGTGTGAAAATGAATGCCATTTTTCTTTAGATTTTAGCATTAGGCCTAAAATTATCAGTTAATTTTTATTTAAAACTTTATTAAAGTTGCACATCACTTGTTCATTCTTGTATGGTCAGATCATTTCTTTGCAGGGTAAAGTAGATCTTTACAAAAGCGTTATCGATTAGCCATAATCACATATTGAAGGAATATTCACTTTTTACGTGCAATCCATCTGTAAGTAGACCTGCAAAGCCCAACACTGTATAATAATAAAATGTCATGTGGATAATTGCGTGGCAAAACAACGTGTGCTGTTTGCTTGATTTGATGAAAATTGACCTTGAATGAATGCGATCGAAATGTGCAGTGAAGTGGTCTCAGTGTTATTGCACAAGCATTTGTCTGATTCATTTGTAATTATGGTTGCGCTGGCCTTGTCGCGCATGTGATGTTTTCGGTGAGCGCCCCTGTCTAGGGCAAGGCGTTATTGGTCGTAATTACATTTTAACTAGTCAGGATTGCATTTTTTCACCCGTCTGCCCCATCCCCATTCCATCTAGAGGCAGACAGCCGATGATGACCCTCCTGGGTATTTTTAAAGTCCTCTCATGAGTCCAGGGGAAAGCGGAAACCTCGCCTGCTGTGTGTTGTCAGCTGGGAGCGAGCTAGCCAATGTGTTGTGTTGTGAGCAGTCTATGGTTGTGAGCTAGCAAACGGCTGAACAGCAGAGCGTTAGCTAGCACTACACTTTTGTTTTGACCAATGGTATTCATTCACCCAGATACAACATCTAATAAAATGACAAGAGAAAGAAACACGAGGTGAGTAAGATCACCCTTTTAACTATTATTTTACACCAGTCGGTCGGCTAACACGCTAGCTAGTGATAGCTAGCGACTAGCTAACAACACAGCTGTGACAAGCAATTGAGCACGTTTATTTGCTGGACATGGATTATACACTAAATGGTTATTACAAAGAACTTGGACAATGGCAATCAGCGTTATACAGATTGTAATACTGTAGTTATATTATGTCACCACGCCATTTAACTTTTAATCCAGTGGCGTTCGTGCTGTTTTGTGTAATATTTTATTGACATGCACCGCTATCCGTTCCAGACAATAGTCTGAATCAAAGCCATAACAGCTGGCTGCCGTTAATGAATTTGACCATGGATAGGTCTGTCCTTCACCTGGTGTCTGCTAGGTGTTGTTTAGATCTCTTGGCTATGATTTGAATACTGCTGAATGATTTGAATGATTTATACATGCTATTTGTATTCAAAGACACTTAAATATACTCCTTGTGTTTGCTCACCATCGTTGAAATGTTGATACGACTGACGTAACATTTAAGAGAATAAAGTATTAACGTTAACACTATCCCCTTTTAAAGATGTTGGAGTTCCCCCATATAGATCAAGCATACATTTTTGTCAACAGTTTGTCGCGTGTCATGTAATCACGTTAACTGTAACAACTGCCTCGGTAAAATGAAAACGTTTCACTCCGACATATCATTTATAATGGATTTGTTGCTGGAAGGAGTAGCCCACATTTGCAGACATTAAGATAGACATGTGATTCGGGCTGTGGCAAATTCAGCGGTGTGTGTCTTATCTTGATGGAGGGTTATCTGAGGGGAGGCAGCTGTTTATCAGTCTGTTGTGCTCCGCTGCACATCACACTGACTGCCACTGACGACGAGCAGCTGCTTTGGGGGAAATTGGCTCACCTCCAAACACACAGCTTTCTTGTAAATGACAAAACATTAGTAGATAGCCTTAGTCATTATCACAGGACATTAAATGAGTGGTAGGTGAACCAGGCTAATCATTTTAAATAAATTCTGCCATGACATAATGCTAATCCCAACTGTATTTTCTTCGCGTTTAATGCCATTACCCTCTGTGACAAATCTTTTGTTTTTGAGGTGGTATGTCAACACCTTCTTACCTCAGACAGTTTCTTAATGATTTAGTATTAAGCCTATTACACTCTTTCTGTGCTAAATCCATTAATTCTCTCGCTATCTCTCCCTCTCTGTGTTAGTTGGGCCTAACCGTTCCAACCTGTGGGAGAGCAGAGTTTCTACTTTCTGCTCCCCCATTCATCCCTCACCCTTGACCCCTTCACACCCTCAACACCAGCCCTGCGGTCAGTCTCTGGACGGTGTAACCATGACGACAGGGGAGTGTTGCCACCTGCCTGGCTCACTGTGTGACTGTGCCGGCAACGCGGCCCTGTCGAAAGGTGTGGAGGAAACGGGCGGTGACGGGTGCCAGGCCCAGTATGTCACCCAGGTCACTGCCAAAGATGGACGGCTGCTGTCCACTGTCCTCAAACCCCTGAGCTCACAGAGGTAAGGCTCACAAAGATCTTATCTGGGGTGCTACAAAGCTTTGGAAAGTATGGAAATGTATGGGAAAAGGATTTGGTAATTTGATTTGGTAAAGCCATGAAAAATTGGGGAATTGCACAAAAAGTCTGGGATAAGAATATTGTTGTATCTGCATATCTACATACCTACACATCTATGACTATAAGACCATATGTGAACATAAGTGGTGTGGACCCCTTGTAATTTCACATACTGTAAGATTTGCTGTTGTGAAGAGTAATCTTCATCTATTGAGTGTTGTGGGATTGCTGATATGGACTAGGAAATTTGGCTATCACCATACATTACATTGAACAACAATCAAAATCTTAAAATCCAGTCAAGAAATTGAGCTCTGATAAAAATACTTACTCCAAAATGTGTAAAAACCCTGGAATTTATGAAAAGAACGATCTTGTTCTGGGTTTCGATAGGCCTACAGGAGCCCCTGCTTCTGATCTTGGCTGCATTGCAGGCAGTCTGCCATATGTGGTGTTGCCCATGTGCCAGGGCTTTTACATCCAGGTATTATTTTAATGGTACAGCAGTGGCACACATTATGCGTGCATGTCTCAAACCCAGAGCAGCAAAATAACTTTTCTTGTCTGTCAGCCACAGTGGCTGATGTGTCCCAGTATTCACCAGCCACTTCCAACTACATTTTAAGAATTGAGTAAGACCTGAAAATTACAAAACATTTACCAGCATCTGACTGGCATTAATTTTGCATCCTGTTTGTCTTAGCCAGTATTGGTGTGAGTATATATGACGTCTATATATGACGTCTATATATGAAATCTCATCTCACAGCTAGCTAACTGAGATATCAGTGAAGGGTCAGTTAATGGGTATAAAATTAAACTGTTGTATTGTGCTCCATAGGAGTTAGAGTGAATTTCAAGGTTTTGACCTTAGCTCATCAAAGTGAATCTTTCTTCTACTGCAAATAAAAATAAGTAAAGTAAGTGATAGGCAAAACTTTGGGAAAGCGACCAGGACTCTCAGCTGGTTTCTCCACAATACTAGTCGAGTTCTTTTGTCTGCTTTGAAAGTTAACATGAACAGAAAGAAACAGAACAGAAACCGGGGCAAGTGCAGTTACACACAGAGCAAACATAAATGTGTTTGGCTATAAAAGGTGTTTCTGATTCCGTGTCTTTGTCTCAGTGACGGTCCCATCTGCCGCATTTGCCACGAAGGAGGCAACAGCGAGGGCCTCCTGTCCCCGTGCGACTGCACAGGCACCCTGGGCACGGTGCACAAGAGCTGCTTGGAGAAGTGGCTGTCGTCCTCCAACACCAGCTACTGTGAGCTCTGTCACACAGAGTTCACTATCGAGCGCCGGCCCAGGCCCCTCACAGAGGTAACAAAGGTCAATGCCCTTTGCCTTGTCTGCACGCTTCTTTTTACTTGCCTTTTAGTCTACTTGGGTCGGTTGAGGTGTGTGTGTGTGTGCGCGCGAAGGAGAAAGCGTGAGAAAGAGAGTGTGCACGTAATGAGTGTGTGAATTATGACAGCTTTTTTTAAGTGTGTAATACTTTTTCATGCTGTTTGTCATCTTCTTGTCTTTCTGCTTGCTTGCTTATTCTCAGAGGAGCACCTCACTTAAAAAAAATTCCAGCATAATTTCTTTTTTTTATTATCCTGATTGACTTTAGGTATGTTGCTCCCTCTCTCCTACGCTTTTTCTACCTCCCCCTTGTTTTTATACCTCTGTCTTTGTACTTCCCTTCCTTCCCCCTCCTTCACTGTCCCCTCCTCCCTCTTTTCTGTTGCTCTGTCTCCCTCTGTCTCGTCCACAGTGGCTGCGGGACCCCGGCCCTCGTAACGAGAAGAGGACGCTGTTCTGTGACATGGTGTGTTTCCTGTTCATCACGCCCCTCGCAGCCATTTCAGGCTGGCTGTGCCTGAGGGGGGCTCAGGACCACCTTCAGCTGAAGAGTCGGCTGGAGGCTGTGGGCCTCATCGCCCTCACCATCGCCCTCTTCACCATCTATGTCCTCTGGACCCTGGTAAAAAAACAAATCATATATAAATAAAACTGTGGCATTATAATACTACAACCATTTTCAAGTGACATTTACTTGAAGCAGTTATGATCAAGTGTGTTGAGTTTCTAATTTGTCTGCTAGGTTGTCTTATGCCCTGTCTTCAAAAAGACACAAGTGGACTTTGTGTTTGTTAGTCTTATATTAACCAGCTTCAAATGTAATTCATCCTTCTCTCTTCCTCTTCTCCTCCCCCGGTTGTCTCCACAGGTGTCTTTCCGGTACCACTGTCAGCTGTACTCTGAATGGAGAAGAACAAATCAGAAAGTACGTCTGCTCATTCCTGACGCCAAGGGGGCTCACTCTACCCAGCATTCCTTGCTATCCACCAAACTGATGAAGAAGTCTGCAGACGAGAGTATAGTATGAGATCAGATGGAGGAAGTCGATGATAATGTTGTCGTTAACGTGTGGGGGCTGATTCTTGATTCATCATGCCTGCCAGCTAGACTTAAAAGAAGCGCTTGTGGTTCTTCTTTTTTTATTATTATTATTATTATTTTTTACTTCTTATCCCATCAGCACTTATTTTTTCCACATCCCATCTTTTCTTACCTCTCCTGTAATGGCAGAAGTGAGCAAATTTAAACAGAGTCTAACTGTCTAGCCTCTTACCAGGGCTTTCCCCAGGCTTATGCAAAGGGCGCAGATGAATGGAACAGCACATGGCAATGTCCAGAGATGCGGGAACAGTCTCATCATCATGGCAGCGATGATGATAGTGATAATGGATAACGATGATATTAAAAAAGATGACCAAACGCTGAAGTGTTAAGTGGACTGTGAAATCTTCTCATGATCGTTGTGCTTTACCCCCCTGAGTCGTCGGTGACCCACGGTGGACTACAGAGTGTAGCAGGTTCATTCATTGGTTTGCTGCAGTGATCTAAATGTGTAAATTGCTATATTCATGTCAATTCTTGCCGGTCCCATTTTAATCTGTGAAGGAAAAATTAGATGTTTAGAGCTTTGATCTCCGTTTCACCAGCCAGATGTCAATATGAGATGAAACTTTCCATTTTTACCACGTCTGTTAGACTCCATCCAAGAAGGGATGGCGTGACGCGTGTAAAGCCAGAGATTGTGCAATAAAACACTGTGGACACTGAGGTCCTTCACAGTACGTGAAGAGGCCTCAACCAACACACACAGTTTTGCATGCATGCACTGTTAAAATTTATTTGGAAAGAAAGTTTTTCTCTTTTTAAACTGTGAGTGTATTGTAAAAGTGTTTTTTTTTTTTTAAACCAACAAAGAATGAACAGATTTACTATTCCCACTGAGTTTGACAGAGGTTCTTGTATTATCAGCACTTAAGCAGATCTATGTATATATAGATCAATAGTAAGCACCATCAAAAATGGCCTTTAGGGGAGCGTTTCTACAAGCATAAGATTTTAAGTTTGGTGGCTGATACAATGTACTAAAAGCATACTTTTAAAGGCAAAATGAAGTACATAATCACAACAGGAGTTTTTTGTATTTGAACGAACGCATTTTCTTTTATGACGTGAGACGTGCGTGTGTGTGCTCATGCACGTGTTTGTGTGTTTGTGCAGTTTTAGTAATCACATTAAGATTTGGGACATACAGAAGATTCATACAATTGAGTCCAGGTTTTGTAGTAGCAGTTGCACCTATTTTGATACACACTATCTTCTTTTTATGTCTGTATTCTCTATGTAAAAAAAATCATCAAAGCCAGCTCTGTCTGATTCCATCATACAGCTTTTACCAGTCAAGTCATTATCGAATATTATTTCTTAGATGGAGATCAGATGATTTTAGATTATTTCAATGCTGGTGTTTGGTGCTATTGCCAATCTATTATAAACGTAACCCACCAACAATGACTTTCATGGTGGAATGCCTTATGCAAATGCAAAAGCTCCACCAAGGCCAAATCTGATTATGATGATTATTAACCATTTTTGTTTCTAGATAGGAATTGTGGGAAGTTGGATTGGGTTCCTCTCTGGTGATTTGAGAGGTGGCACTTCTTTTTCATGACACCGTCTTTCATTTCCATTTATGGGTGACTGTACTGTGGATTGTCACACTTTGATCTTATGTGCTGTTCATTGTAGTTTTCTACTAGATGTCAAACTCAAGGCATGGGTCCATTTCTCATAGACATTCAATATTGATTCAGTGTAAACAGATATATTAAGTAGGGAAACGCTTACACCTAGAGTGTACAGAGGTTGGGATTTTATGCATAATCATCTGGCTTATTTTTATTATTTTTATTTTTTATAGCAATCATGCTTGAACAACATTTTATTATTTGTAGATGAATAGACCCAACTTTTACCTAAATTGATGTGTAGTGGGTAGCATGGATTTAACAACTTCTTTACCAGCATCTAGCCACAAAGTGGGAAATGTGTTGATGAGACAGTGTTTACCTGTGTCTTAAGCAAAATAATGTTGTCCGAGTGGAAAGAAACGGGACATTTATTAGTGGACAAACCAAACCCGTTCAGTTAATTATTTTTCCCCTCCTTCCACAAAGTGCTGTTGTCACTCTAAATGAATCCTGTGGTCTGAAAATTATTTGACATTGCTAGACTAGATAAAAGTTGTGCAATAGTATTAATATGCAAACAAAGTATGATGAAACTGGCCATTATCTTTTATGTCAGCATGTGATGGGGTGGGGCATTCTCGGTCAGTCACAGGAGCAGGGTGCATCTCAGCAGTCCTGTCGAGGGTGGGACATTCACACCAGCCATGTGATGGTAGACTTTTTTGCAGGTGAACAACCATACTTTTTAGATGTCTTTCTATCTGTTTGACTGGTGAAACTGTGGAAATGGCTAGTGAATTCTTGGATCTCTCAGCTACTGTGACCAGTGGTTAAAAATGTTAGTTTCTTGCCCTGGATTTCTCCTTCCCTCTCTGTCTAAACTAAGTTAGATGGGTGGGTCGTCCCACATAACTGCTTTCACTAATTGTATGTTCTGAAATCAGTTTAAAAGAAAGATAAGCAAAGGATGACAAGACTACCACATTGAGATGCGCCCAGAGGGCTTGTCTGCATTGCAAGCTTATGAGTCATTTGGCCAACCATGTGTTTACTGTTTGTCATAAGATAGGCTTTACTCCAAGACGTACCGGGATCTGTTGGGACACTGCATTGAAGCAATCTACCCAGTCGGTGTGCAGTTGGTTAACTCTTGCTTACAGTAAACCTTACAAGAAACAATGGGATTTGCAAGTTAATGTAGGAGATGGATTGTATAGTAAGGTCTGTGGAAAGCTGCAGGCAGAGACAGCTGTGATAGTTTTTCTTCTTGCATTGGAAGTCTGTACAAGTTGCCTACAGAATATGCAACACTGCTCCTTCTATGGGCTACAGACCTGCTTACTTCAGTGTTATTAGAGCTTTCTAAAAACAGGTCCTCTTATCTCCAAAGAATCATTAAAGCTTTGTTTTTAAGCATCATGGCACTTTGACCATAATGTAGTAGGAATAGTTTCTTTATATAGCTTCCACAGTTCAAATCCAGAAAGGGATTTTAAAGAATTGTTTTTGTGTTGTTGTTTTTTTACACAAAGGAAAATGATATGTAGACCTGTTTTTCTTGGTAAAATGTTTTTGTTTTTTTTAATCTTTGCATTTTACCACTCTTTTTGGGGTGGATATGTTCATGTATATCATTTGTAATTTATGTTTTGCAATTCCTCATTATTCACATTTTTAAATACTATGATGTTTATGTTGTGCAGTGGAAAAAAAGAAAATTGTCTTCACCAAAATATTGGTACCTGCAAATCAGCCAAGAAATGTTTGCAAAGCAAATAAAAAACGAGGATGAAGTATGGGTGAACATTAATTGGGTCATTTGTTTCCTTGCTTAAGTACCTGTAACTTAATGATAATCACTGTCTTTGACTGCCTGTTCATCTGAAGTCATTGCAAATAGGCCTACTGTGTGGTAAAAATTGTTTTGGCAGTGCGAATCTTCCCCAATACAGTAAAGGCCCTATTATATGTATGATATGCCTGTTCACAGATCATCCTCTTACACCAACTAGGAAGACGTGTCATTATCATAAGTCTGTTTTTGACCGCGGCTCTACATGCCCATTAGAGCAATGCTGAGGCAAACAACTGATGCAATGCAGACAAGGAGGGGCACATTTGGAATCAAATCCCTGTCAACAGTTTGCTACTGTACGGGTACAGAGTCAGAATCTCCTCATCCCACCCGCTGCATTGGGCAAACGTAAGAGGCTTAGTCAGAATAAACATCACTTTTAATATTTTCCACATGCTGCATTAGCAAAGGTTGTGACTCCAGTAGGTTGGCTCTAATGGGCTGGGTCTCTGCCACCCAGCATGGGTGAGAGAAACAGGGCTGGGCTGCTCCAGAGAGACCATGTGAAAACTTGCTGGGGGTGCATGCTTTGGAAATACCACAAGTACCACAAGTTGATACAGATTTATAGTACAGCTAAAGGGAATGTTGAGGGTTTTTAGAAGCCAGTCCTACTGCATGAAGCCCATTCCATGTGATATCCACATTTGGAAAAAACTGTCATCCACTATTACAGTGAGTGATGGCACAAATTCTAAACAAATTATGGTACTTTATGAAGGATGGTAGGTAACCTAAATTCTGCATTGACAAAAATAGCATTTATAGACTGGGTCCTTGAATGATATTGAATTATGAATGGATGTAAGGTTTTCAAAAGAAACTCTGCAAATAACCCCATAGCTGTATTATTAAAATTAACAGTAATTAAAATATCCATTTGAAAGGAAAGTTTAAGTGCAAACTTTAGGCTGCTGACACATTCTCAGAAACAAAAACTGTTTAGCTTTGTTTAGGTTTTAAAATGTAACAACCCGCTCATCTAGTTCACTCTCAACTGCAAAACATGCATACCATCCTCATTAATGCTACCACAAAACAGGTGTGAAACCTATTCTATATTGTGACTACCATACTCCTGAGATTAGCATGCATTTCAAATTTAGTTTAGTCAAATCTTGTGGCATAGTTCATTTTGAGAAACACGTCAGTCCAAACAGATCTTTCTGGGAGGAAAAAAAGCCCCCAGCAACACCAATCCACGTGAATATATAAACTTCACATACTGCTTTTGTCAAGGAGTTTATTGTAAATTTTTACAGTGCTTATATTGAAAGTAAAACAATGACAACTTAGGCCAAATATATTTTAATAAATACACAATGAGGGTATTTTTTGGCATGATAACTTAATTGTTGCAAGAAGAAAGTAAGAATCACACTTTCAAACGCATATATGCAATAATACTGCTTCACCAGGTGGAGTAACTGCCCGTAGTTTATTTACACAGCACCATCTAGTGGCAACCATTGAAATGTTTTCCGAACCCCCCTGTACATGACAGCATTTCAATCAGCTTCACAGGCTTCACTCAGACAGCAACAATTGCCTCGTTCCTACATTGCAGGAACCTTCACATTGTCTCCATGAATGACTTGACTAACCAAGTGACATAAAGGCTTTTTAAAGTTTTCTTTCATGGCAGAAGAGAAGAGCACAAGTGAGTTCAAAAGTAACAAAGTACTTTACAAGAAAGAAAAGGAATGAAAGAAAGAAAGAAAAGAAAGAGTGAGGAGGGTGTTGGCCATGAGCGGAGCTATGGGAACGAAAAGTGGGTGGGTGGGTGACATGAAGGGAGATGTGATGTCAGGGTGGGTGTCAGTGGGGGAAAGGGGGGAGGAGGGGGTGTCACAGGATCGAGGAGCGTCACAGGCTTTGGCAGCACTGGAGTTTGTTGCCTTTCTGGCCATCGGTGGTGGGGGGGACGCTGATGTCCACTACGTTGTTGCCTGGAGACTCGTCATGTGCAGATCTGTCTGCTATCTGCTTCTGTGATACGATGCGGTAGATTTCTGTCGGAGAAAAAAAAAAATTGTGATGGTCTTGATATATTTAATCTGGATAGACACAAGACTGTGGTTACACCTTTATCATAAAATCTTGAGTGGTTTTCCTGTCAAAGTGATATTTGACAGATATTTCACTCTTTCATGTCACACTTACAGATGAAATTTTGTCTGTTTACAAGTATTGACATTGAATGCAGGGGAAGAAAGCATAAATCCTGGTGGTGACAGCGGATCTCTGTGGCAGCTAATTTGGGGGATTGAATGCTCCTGAACTTTGGAGATGCGTGCTAAAAATGTATCTGCCAAAGTACTGTTACTTTAAGATCATAAATGATTGTTCCTTGGTTGCAGCCAACAGCAGTCTGTGACCTCAGTATAGAACTTTTTTTTTTTTTTTTTTTAAATTGGATTTGATTATTATTGCTATTTTTGACAGATAAAACAATTCTATAAATGGTGGGTAGACAATCTTGAGTGATGACAACCAAGGTGTGGTTCAGGTGGGGGGCTCGTAACTCAGTACACTTAGAAGTCGCCAAAACGCTGCAGATGGCCCTGATAGTATATTAGTTAGGTATGAGCAGGTATTGTACTGTGTCTTGTGCTTCCTACCTGTTAAAATGTTCTTGAAGGCTTCTTCTACATTTGTGGAGTCCAACGCCGATGTCTCAATAAATGAGAGCGTGTTCTTTTCTGAGGTGGGAAGAGAGGTAAGACACTTTTTATACATGTACAAACTTTTACAGATTATAAGGCTGGCTTGGTAGACTAAAAACTAGCTTAATTATCTCACAGCACTTTGTGATTTACCTGCGAAGGCCCGAGCCTCGTCAGTGGGCACTGCCCTGAGGTGGCGGAGGTCACTCTTGTTGCCAACCAGCATGATGACGATGTTGTTGTCAGCGTGGTCCCTCAGCTCCTTCAGCCAGCGCTCCACATTCTCATATGTCAGGTGCTTGGCGATGTCGTAAACTAGGAGAGCCCCGACTGCCCCCCGGTAATAGCTGGTGACAGCAGAGCAAAACCAGGTCAGAGTGCAGCGACTCCACCATCTTTCTTTCCAGCACGACATTTGCATGAACGTACAAACACAAACTCACGCTGAGGTGATGGCTCTGTAGCGCTCCTGTCCAGCTGTGTCCCAAATCTGAGCCTTTATCGTCTTGCCGTCCACCTGGATGCTGCGGGTGGCGAACTCCACCCCGATGGTACTCTTGCTCTCCAGGTTGAACTCATTTCTTGTGAAACGGGACAGCAGGTTACTCTTTCCCACTCCAGAGTCTCCTATTAGGACAACTAGAACCAAAACAGAGTGTGAAATTTGAGCATTTATCAGGACAACAGCACTTAAAGGAAAGTTACACCCTCATATTACACTGTTAAGTTACATTATGATACAAGTTATATTGTGATGAAGTGTAATTTATTTTTTGCCTAGTCTACTTCAGTTGGTGATTTCCTGCATTGCCCAGAATGCCTTTCGACAACCTACAGAAAACATGATGTGCCTGAGCATTTCAGCTGGGGGTTGTTGTACATGTAGGTGGTGAGACCGATACCAATAGAGGAGCGAGAGATTTCCCAGAAGAGTAAAAGCGAGAGTTGTGCCCCGTACACACAGCGAAGCACGTCTTGCGGCTGCATTGCACTGCGGTTTATTGAGGCTACTGCTGAGGAAGAAATTGGTATCACTGCCTCTTCTACGGTGGATTTCTCTCTGTGTGACTGTTGAATGCCACCAAAACCTGATGTTTACCGCTGATGTTTTAGATAGTTGAAAATGTTTCTCCTTTTAAACTTTTATTTAACTGTATTGTAGCTGTGTTGGAAATATCTCAACATCTGGCTAGATATCCATGGGAATAAGTTTTCTTGTCTGTTATAAATATTAAAAAAAACACAAATGGTGACTTTTACTTACAGTACATTAAGTGCATTTAAACAAATATATCAATAAATTATGAGAACACTTTTATCTTAAAGTATCATTTTCTCAGCCAAAGTGAAACAGCTGACTTGTCTGGATCGCTGCTTTCTGCCTGTAAAGAGAAAACCTTATCAGACTTTGCCCTACTGGGAGTCATGCAGCAGGAAGCAGCCAACAACCTGCTCACTGGGAAATCTGACTCAACAGTTTCTCAAGGCCTCTTTTCCTGTCCTACTGCTTAGAGTCATTACTATCTCCAAAGTTTGGCACTGACTGAATCCATTTTGTATACTCCAACTGCCCAACTAGCCCTAGTCTGTACAGCTATTCATGCTTTTTTCTTAGTTGGATATTTAACATTACTATAATTTACTATGCATGTGATGGAGCTTCTATGTTTCTGTTTCCTCTACAGTTAAATCCTTAAGTATTAAAATGACTGCATCCTTCAGGGGTTCAGTCAAGGATGTGGCATTATATGACATTTGAGGTGGTGGTGTAAAGCAAATCTCTGCCCGATTAACTAGTGCTTTATGTGAGCTAAGGCTTGCTTTGATTTGAAACATTACCAAGCAAGCAGCTTCCTTGGCTTTCCATAGTGAATAGCTCTGCAAGCTAAACGGGGAACAGTGAGGTTAATATGAAAAAACAGGATTACATGTTAGAGATCCAACACATCCATCAGTAACTCACTAAAAGCTTAGAAGTAACCTGACATTTGTGGTGGAGTGCTGTAAGTACTTAGGCACATACCTGATAATAAACTGAGTTTGATCAGAACACTACTGCAATATGGATGAAAGGTCAAAGACTTTTTCCCCAGGAAGCTGAACTCCTTCAGGGTGTGTAGAAGGCTCAGCACTTTTTTTTTTTTTTTTTTTTTTACAACTCAATGGTCAATTGTCACCTTTTCTATAATTGCTTGGTATGGAAATCTGTCCTATGCCAACGACAAACTGCAGGATAGAGTTAAAGTGGTTTCTTCCCTCTGGCATAAGGTTTAGACCGCCAAAGGACAGGTAACAGAGAGAGGAAGTCCATTAAGATAAATGTATTTTCATAAGATAGTCAGGAATCCATTGTTAGTGCTGTTTATTTTAATCCTGATGGATGATGTTAAGTCATGCGTATGGTGTCTTATGTTTTATGTATGTTACTGTATGTTTCATGCTTGTTGTATGCACCTGACTGTAAGGAGAATTTCCCCTCGGGGATAATACATTTTAATTGAACTGAATTATTGAAAAGTAATCGTTCCACTCGTTTAACTATCTTACCGTCATAGTCACGTTATAGTAACGTTAAGTTACGCCTTTCACTTTGGGAGCTGCTTGCTAGCTAAATTAACGTTTCAAAACAGGCTGTGTTAAGCAAGGTTTAGCCCAAACAAAACACTACTGGAACTAAACTAAAGGCAATAGCGAGGTTAATTTAAAAAAGGACAACACTCCGGAAAACTCGCTGGTAAACACGCTAGCTTATCCGGCACCAGCAGCTGATAGAGCTAACCTGCCTGATCCCTGACGTTAAGAGCTAGCAAGCTGGCTAACGTTAGCAAGATAACCGAGCTAGTTAACGTCAAACGCAACCGGGTGATCTAAAAACGGTGTCTATTCCACTTACCTTTGAACAAGAAATCGTATTCGTCGTCCCTGTTCCCCATGGCTTAAAACAATCTCGTTAGTGAGATTGCGCTAATGATACAAAGGTCTTTCCTGCCCTGCCAGGCTGTTGCGCCAAGAAGACACGAGACAATGCTGCTGTCAGACCGCAGGAGGAGACAGGCTTCCTGCTCCGCAGAGGGGAGGAGTTCACAGGGAATATAATAATAATAATAATAACAATAACAATAATAATAATATTTCCAATTCACCAATTATCACATTATTCAAATTAGGATTATGCATCTGGTGAATCATTTATTGGATGCATCCATAGGCATGAATTCCATAGGACTATTGGCATAAACAACTGTAATTAACACACATCATTTTGTCATCGACAGCAAGCAACATACAATAGCATACCATTCAACTATTGTAAAGTCAAATAAGGGATGCCATGGTAGTAAAGCGGTTGTGGGGCGCATGTCATGTAGCCTACTCCCTACTGCACCTTACAAAATGAGTAGCAGGGATCAACAAACAACAGTCATGTATTAGGCTATAATGTAGGATGATCTATATACAGTATGTAGTATGTTTATATGATGCATGCTGGTATATAGTGATGTAGTATGATATATGTCATGTATATGCTGGAATGTTAAGCCCTTTGAGACTTTATGATAAAGAGTATAAATAAACATGACTAGACTAAACTATACTAAACGGACCCTTTCTGTCTCATGTCACTCTCCCGTGTGTGTCAGGCCCAAGTAATGAAGTACAAATGGCACAAAATAAACAAATGTCTTCACACAATAATATGTAGTCGTAGTGATTCCTATTCCAAATTTTAAACTGGCAACTAACGATCCTGAGTGGCCACTGAAGGAGAAAATTATGTTTTTTCTACGTCTATCCGTCGCCTCCACATATATCAGCAACTTCTTTTCCGGTTCAGCAATTTTGTCTTCAAGATAAAAGCCTGGAAATTGGGCGCTGAAGTTTTTTTCCCCAGTTATCCGAGTATATGGCCTGAGTGTTGAATTGACTCGTTTAAAATAGCATTTTCTCAAAAATCTTAAAAAACACACACTTTTTTTTTATTGAATACACGTGTCTCAAATGAATATGACATTTCTTTCAACATGCGTATTCCATTTATTTTGAAAACAACAACACCGGATGTTCATACTAATCCACAGTTGCTTTACAGTGGTAAAATTCCCAGCATCCTCTCGCCTTGGCAACGCCGGTGAATAAATAGTAACAGACCATTTTCGCCGCCATTTCGTTAGCTTGGATCGAAGAAGGGATCTGGTCCAAGTCATTCAGTTAGCTGTTATTTGTCCTACACAGGTCAATTTTTAAAGGTGCTGCATTCTCGTTGATATCAAAAGAGATTGTTGCCCAAACGCAATTTATTCAGCGAGACAGTAGAAACTGCGCAAGAAGATGTCGAACGAACAGGCCGAAGTAGCCGCTGAGAAACCAGGCCAGCCGCAGCAGCAGCCGCCGCAGCAGCAGGGGTAACGGCGCTGTTCTCCATTCACTGAGGTTTCTTTGTTAGCGCTTGCTAGCTAGTTAGCCGTGTTCACTACGAAGATGACTAACTTTGTTTAAGATTCGAGGAAAACTTTCTTACGGTTGCATTGGGTTGAGCGAGTAATATCGATAATGTTAGCATGACGTGTTAATACCATCGGGAAAACTATATTTTTCTTATTATCGGTAACGTTGGGTCACGCGTGTTTGGGGTCCGTGTATTTGCTGGAAAGACTTATGCGCAGCCATTTTCTAAAATAAAATGATGTGTTAAGTAACAGTAGCTACTGCTGTTACTTTTAATTTACGCATTACCTTTCATTTTCTATTCGGTCACAGTTGAACTGTGATAAAACTACTAACGTTAACGTTAAAATAATAAATTGGTTAACATTAATTGAGTCAGGTCCGCTCATGTGTCTGTTCGAATTTTGTTTTTAGTTTAAGTTAGAAAAGCTGTCCAGCTGTAATGCAGCAGCAATGTAAAATGCAATCACCGTAGCTACGAAACATTTTGCATCAGCTAGCATCAACTAAATGAACTGATCTTTTTGCACAGAGAGGTGAATGGAAAAGCCAAGCATGAATCCACGCCGAGCAGAAAGGAGAGGCCTCAGAAGAGAGGTGGTGGCGGGCGCTTTGAACCCTATGGGAACGTGAACAAGAGATACCGTGTTTTTGTCAGCAACATCCCATATGATGTGAAATGGCAAGCACTGAAAGACCTGATGAAAGAAAAAGGTAAGGTGTCCAGATAAGAGATGGACTCATTGCACAACTTGGGCCATGACAAAAGATGCAGCTTCCAGGGTCATTTTGATTGACCACTGTGGCTTTGAAGGGCTTTTGGGAATTTGTTCAGGGACTCAAATTGTACAATGTGACTTGAGCTCTTGTATGGGAGTTAGTTGGTATAAAAGGATTGGGAGAGGTCCTTTTTTAACGAAGAGGCATGTGTCCGGTCAACTAACCGAGCTGCAGATTTTGCAGAAGTGCTGTGAACATGGATTTCATCAGAACAGTCATTCCCCAATGAGAATACCAAAGCCCATGTGGTTCTTATGAAGTTGAGGTTGTACATTTGTAAAGCTGTGTCATTAATGTGAGAATTCAATGGCTTGGGACCCCGAAAGGCGTAATGAGCTGCATTTTTCTCTTGAAATGCATGAAAGAATATACATTGCCATAGTGTAATGATTTTGCCCAGAGACAAGGAATGACTTGCTCTCAGGTGCAATATGCCATTAATGGTAAAATCATCATTGATAATAATTTTGGAGATATGTCAAATGAAGAGTGATATTTTTGTCATGCAACATTTTTGAATTTCAGCACGGATTAGCCTAGATCTCCCTATCCAGTTACTATAATATAGACTTTAAAATATGCTCTGTTATTCAGACATATGTGAAAGTAGTTGCTTAGTTACGTGGATTTGGAAAACTTTCGGTGTATCAGAAGAAATGCACCAAATTGGTATCTGCTTTAAACAAGTTAAAGCATGTGTTAAAGAGGCTACCAAGCCCTTTCCAGGAAGACTACCTAGTACTGGTTTTATGATTATTGATTGTGGAGTTAAATTGCATTTTCTTTTTTTAGGTTTGACCTTGACAAAGCAAATGTTTTCTCAGCAGATCTCCATGTTGTGCCAATCACAGATGTGCGTTGGGGATTTCTTTGGGGTACAGGTCTACAAAATGAAGCAGCTTCTTATGCCCTGTCCTTGTCTCTAGAGGTTTGGTCATTGATGTCCATTCATTGAACGACACATTTTTGGACGAAGGCGTGGCTGTGGTCGACAAGGAATCAAAATTCTGATTCTGTGCGTTTCAGTTACAGGTCCACTCTAAGAACAGATATGTTTGTAGATATTGCAGTTTCTGTCCCCCCAGACTTTTGCAGTCAGTAAGATTATGGTTATTTTTCTAGTGTAGGTTTCGTCTCAGACGCAGCCGATGTGCAAATGTATTGTTGCATTAGCCTGAGGTTTCAAATGGCGACATTTGGCAAAGTATAAACGGGGTTGCTATGAAATGGGCTTAAGCGTTGAATGGGCTTTGCTGACTTGAAATTGCCGTTTGGTCAATCATCCTCACATAGAAGGTGGTTTTTACGGCAATATATCCAAATAGGACGGCTGATAGCTATTCAAACAGTTGTTGTCCTCAATCTATTGCTTATGGTGTTTTGGGGGATTCCAACAAGGACAGGCTAAGAAGTCTTTAGTTTTTAAAAGACACAAGCTTGCTTTTTGTAGACCTGTACCATATTGTGCTGCTGCTGATGCTGAGGTGCTGGGGGAAGGCTCAGGACTGGCAGTCTGAGCTCACTGTCACCGGCCGCCCCGCTTGTGTGTCTGCTCTAAATCCCCATTGTTCTCTCGGCTTCTCTCCCCTTGGTGTGTGTCGTCTCTGGAATCTGATTTGTAGTGGGTGAGGTAACGTACGTGGAACACTTAATGGACGCAGAAGGCAAATCGAGGGTAAGTGCAAAAACATATAAATAAAAAAAAGTATGAATAAACGTAGACAAACCTGTGTTTGTCAGCCTGGGTTTCTTTATTTTACTTTCATTGTGGGGGATTGTTCAGATTCAGAAACCTGATGGAGTGTGTCAGACGGTGACACGCCGGAGGAGTGTGTTTTGGTGTCGCACTGACTTGAGGTCATCTCAAGGGTTGATGCTTTTTATAATAGGATTTTCAGGTTTCTCAGTAGCCAATCCCGTGGGGTTGCAGTAGCTGACAATGTCCCTTTTGGTTGTTGGATTTGTTCATCATGAACTTAGTCTAAATGGGGTCTAGTCTGCAAGAGGTTGTAACAAGGCTGTTAGATGGTTGATAACTGTAACTCATTCCGTAGAATTGCTTTACTGGGATAGATACTTCCAATATCTCTGTAGTGGGGAATCCCCTCTCACTGTGGATTTTCTGCCTTTGGATGTTGAGAAATAATCTTTTAAAGGTTTAAGATTCACCAGACTCGTCGGCATTGTGTTAGTGTCTGGTGGTGAGAAATGTGAGAGCTTAAGATGTGTAATGTTACTGAGAAGTAAAGAGTTGAGGCCAAGGCCTTACAAGTGAGTCTTGTGTGATCTTGAACTTTTGAATGTGCATGAAATTTTCTTGTATTTCTTAACTCTTTGTGCCAATTAAAATATCCATCTTTTTATAACCATGGCTTTTACTAATTTTAATAATCTTTCTGTACTCCTTCGGTCCGGGCTGTTGTGTTGTCTTCAATCAACAAAGGGTTGTGCGTAAGTAGCCTTTTTCCACTTGTCTTCACACCCAATGAAGAGTTTCTGTCAATGCCTCTCAGATTGATGAAATGATGGAGATGCTTGTAATCATGTTCCAATTTACTGTTTAGGTACACGTACGGCCAGTGTTAAGGTTAAAAAAAGATTTATGTAGGGAGCACTCATGTCAAATCTGGCAATTGATTTATAAGTTGCATATTCTCAGTGGATATTTCTTTCTTTCCCAGTGTTGTTGAGTTTAGGACTGAAGAGCTAATGAAGAAGGCAGTGGAGAAGGTCAACAAGCACAACCTCAATGGACGGCCCCTGAAAGTCAAAGAGGTAGGCTGCAGCAAGAAGTAGTGACTTGTGAAACCACTGGGTGCCCATTATGAATTTTGCCCATGATTCTTGAGTTTTGTTCAAAAGTGTTAGCTGTGAATTTTTCTCAAGTCATTGTTCCATGTCTTTCCTCAGGACCCTGATGGTGTGATTGCCCAGAGGGAAGTCCACAAGGCCCAGGGCGGAGGTGGCGGAGGCCCTCCTGGGGGCCATGGAGGCATGGGGGGTATGGGAGGTATGGGTGGCATGGACCGCATGGGTGGCATGAACATGGATCGCATGAACATGGACCGCATGGGCCCCGGACCCGGTGGCCCTCAAATGGTCAATATTCCTCCCAGCCTGATGAACAACCCCAACATCCCCAACGAGATCATCCATGGTCTGCAGGCTGGCAAGATTGGCAGCACTGTCTTCGTGGCTAATGTGAGGGCCCTTAAATTTTGCATATTGATTTTTTTTTGCTTGAATGATCCAGGTAGATTTTTATTTGTATATAAGATGCTAGGCAATCTTAGTTTTGTATCTGGCTGGTCTAGCTTCCAGCCTTGCGTGTGATATTGTGGATATAAATTAACCATTTCTCCAAACTTGCCTTGTGGCTACAGCTGGACTACAAGGTGGGCTGGAAGAAGCTGAAAGAGGTGTTTGGCATGGCAGGCATGGTGGTGCGGGCCGACATCCTGGAGGACAAAGATGGGAAGAGCAGAGGCATGGGCACAGTCACATTCGATATGCCCATTGAAGCAGTCCAAGCTGTCTGTATCCTTTCAAATGTTGGCGGATGTATTTTTAACTGTATGTATGGAAGATTGATTCAGTATAATTAGATCCTTTCAAAATGTCTCTGGTACGCTTTTCCTTAACTGTTACCAGCTATGCTGAACGGGCAGCTGTTGTTCAACAGGGTCATGCATGTCAAACTGGTAAGTTTCCTAAACATTACTGTACATAAAAGATACTGTACATTATACTGTATTGACATCATGACCTGAGGGTGTTGTTTGAATGATTTATGTGTCATTTCAGGATGAGAAGTCTCTGCCCAAAGGAGATTTTGGACCACCTGACAGACCTGCTGCTCTTCCACGTAAGTAGGAAACCTGCCATGCTTCATTAGGATCAAAATCTCCAACAAAAAATGCATCTGGAAATGGCACAAGTAATTTTCTATTTTGATTAATTGAAAGGACCTTTATATACCTGTTTTCTCTGCCCAGGTGGCCTGAGTGGTATTGGTCTGGGTCTGGGGCCTGGTGGCCAGCCCATTGATGCTACCCAACTCAACAGAGGAGGTGCTGGAGGTGGTGGTGGAGGAGGAGGAGCTGGGATGGGCAACATGGGCCCTGGAGGTAACTGTTGCTCTAGTGTTTGTTTTTTCCCCTCTAGTCCCCCCCCCCCCCCCCCCCCCCCCCCCCCCCAACCCCAGGAATTAAAGACACCAGAAGTTAACTGACTCATCACTCTTTCACTTGTAGGAATGGACGGAATGGGCTTTGGTGGCATGGGAGGCCGTATGGGAGGTATGTATGATTTTCTGTACTATCTCTGGTGCCATTAATTTCTGTCTGTGGCCTCTGTTGAGACTTACTCTTTACTCTGTGCTAGGAATGGACAACTTTGGAGGAATGAACAACATGGATCGTTTTGGCCCCTCTGGAATGGGCAGAATGAACGGTAAGGACACACTTTTGTGACTGGTTGAGCATTCCAAAGCGAGCGTGGAGCATTTTCACGTTTTGCTGGACTTTTCTAATGGTTTCATCTCTTGCGTTGTCAGAGATGGACCGTGGGATTGGTGGTGCTTTTGACAGGGAGTTTGGGCGAAATGAAATGGGCATGTCTCGCAATAATTTTGGAGACTCCTTTGAAAGAGGAATGGGTTAGTATTTTCAGGATTCTGTTAAAAATTCACCTGTCATGTCTCAAATAAGGTTTGATGCTCATGACAACTTAGACTCTTGATTTTAATTTTTTTTGTATGTGTATCTTTGTTTTTTTGTTTCCTCAAACAATCTCATAGGAAACTCCCTGGGTATGGATCGCATGAGTTCGGGAATGGACCGCCTGGGAGCCAGCATGGACCGCTTGGCAGGGATGGACCGGATTGGCATGGAGAGGATGGACCGCGTGTCTGAGCTGGACAGGCTGGGTTCTGGCTTTGACCGGATGGGCTCGGGGCTGGACCGGCTGGGGCCCAGTATGGACAGGCTCGGCTCTGGCCTGGACCGTATGGGCTCCAGCATGGACCGCCTCGGCCCAGCTGGGTTTGACCGCCTAGGCCCGTCCAGCTTGGAACGCATGAGTGCCGGCCTGGACTTCGGCTCCCCGATGGGCATGGATCGCATGGGCAACGCGGGGCTCGACAGAATGGCCAGCAACTTTGATCGCATGGGATCTGCCGGGGGTCTCGACCGCTTCCCCGCCGGAGGCCTCGACCGCATGGGCTCGAGCATGGACCGGATGGGAGCCGGCGGAGTCGGAGGCCAGTTTGATCGCCCTGCCGACCTGGATCGCGGAGGCTTCGGTGGCAATTCCTTCGGAGGATCCGGAGCTGGAGGTCCTGGAGCTGGAGGTGGCAATGCCAGGAAGGGATGCCAGATCTTTGTCAGAAATGTGAGTGTTTGATCTACAATATAGTTAGGCATGATCCATTTGATTGATACCACCTCATATATATGATTTAAATTGAAATAAAAATAAAATAATTTTGTCTTTCAGCTGCCGTTTGACTTCACCTGGAAGATGCTGAAGGATACCTTCAATACATGCGGTAAGAATAGTCATTACTCCCTGTTCTTTGTTTTGGTGTTAACAGAACCCACAAGAATAAATGGAATCTGCTAAAATATTTTGAAGATGACTCCTAACATCCTTGCTTTTGTCTTCCTCTGCAGGCATGGTTCAGTATGCTGATATTAAGATGGAGAATGGCAAGTCCAAGGGCTGTGGTGTGGTCCGCTTCGACAGCCCCGAGACCGCCGAGCGCGCCTGCCGGAGCATGAACGGCTACCGGCTGAATGGAAGAGAGATCGATGTTAGGATTGATAGGAACGCATAAGTTATTTGTCTCTTACATTCAACATTCATAATGACCCTGATATCCACACGCCCTTTATCATCTGAATGACCTTTCAACATATATTTTTTTTCTTGGTTTGTTAGGCATTTGTGACAGTTAAGATTTGTTATTTTAGTTGTTGCTCAAATTCTACTTTTTTTAGTGACCAAAATTTTAATTTTTTTTTCTTCTATTTGTCATGCTTCACCTGTCATTGCCTTTGTTCTATAAGGTGTTTTGATAAATAAACCTCTACATTTGGAAATGCTTGGTTTCTGGGTTTTTTTTTGTGTGTGTGTATCTTGCATATGAATATAGTGGACGGGCCACTGATGAATTTATCTTTCAAGACATAAGCTTACAGTTTAGCATTTGAAGCTTTTGTGTGATTGCTGGTCATGTAATAGTTTGAGACCAGTCATTCATTTTGAATAAGACGTTTTGCTGATTTCAGTGACTGATGCTACTGTAGGATCATGCACACTGAACAATATGTAGCCTACTGTATCACCAGAAGTGACAGATTCATCAACTTGAGCACATTGGTAAAATGTACACGCTATGCATTTAATTATCAAGACCCTCCCACATGTACGTCGAAGGTCATCACCGGAAAAGGTCACAGGCAAATACAATCAAGATGGCGGCCTCCTTGTGTCAGTGTTACCAGGTGAGTTGTCATTAAACGCGGTTTAAGGCGTATTCTGTTAAAACAAATATAAATAATTACGCGTTTGTTGTAATGGTGGCAAAAAATATTGTGGCATTATATGTGAACAGTCCACTTTTCCACTGTTTGCATATATTAAGAGCCTTTTTCTGACTGGGATGCTAACGTAGCGTTAGCTAGCTAAGCTCTGAATGGAAAGAAGCACCAGCCGGTGTTTGGGCCTGATCTATGACAAGCAGTACAAATCTAACTGTCCAAAGTATTATATTAACCCAGCTATATGCCCTGAGTTATCGTAATGCGTTGTAAATGATGAACAGCATTTCAGTGAATATTGATTCTTCATGCTGTGTTGTACGCCGACTAATGAGTCCGACTACCAACCTGGCTGACGTGCCATGTAATTCCTTTAATTTTTTTCTGAGGTTACATATAAATAAAGTAGCGCTGCACGCATAAATTATTAAACTGTCAAATGTTTGTCTCCAGAAGCCCGCTGGCCTACTGTGTTTGCTAAACAGTACCTGGATGATGTGTTAAACTGCCTTCAGAAGTTGACTGAGGCTGAACTTGTCTCTTTCTCCAGTTATGTATCAGAAGAGGCTTGCTGGCATCCAGTCCCTGCTACCTGCTCCTTCACAACAGACCTCATGTCTACAGGATATGTGGCTCCCTCACAAGCTCTCCACAGGTATTCGTTGATTACCTCATTCACACTTACATACACTTTGCTCTCCCTTTGCATATTCCCAAACTGCAGTTTGGAGGCCGATCTGCCACATCCTATGAGTGTAATCATTGTTGTTTTATAATACTTGCTTTGGGAAATAATATAATTGCACTCAATAATGCTTTTGGGACCTACCTACTTCATCTGCACTGGATGAATAGTAAGGGTGTGATCACCTACAGTTTCATACAAGCAATAGTGGAAAAGTTTACTTTGTTACATCTTTGTATTTGATTAGTTTAGATTCACACTGCCCAATTACAAGCAAACCACGGCTTGTAAACAAAAGTCACATGGACTCACAAGTAGCTTGTCTATTGGACAGAGTTTTGGGTGATCTGGAAATGGAGGGGAATCAAAACAAATCTGATTCCAGTCCCTCTAACTTCAGATAAACATGGTCTTGTTTGTGCTCTTTGTCGTACTTTACCATCTCTGGTTTCATACTAGCTATAAGAACACATTAAGAAATATTAAATAAAACCTTGCTTTTTGGTGTTATGTCTTGTAGTTGGTTCAGATTACATTCTCACCCCTAACTGAAGCAAACTGCACCACCGTTCACATGGACTTGGTGTGGTTATTTGGTGCTACCCTAGTTTGAAATGCACTGTTCTAACCCAAATGATTGAACCGCTCCAAATATGCTTGGTGTGAAGGCGCCCTGTGTGTCCATTCTACTTCATAGCTATGTTGTGCCTTAATCACCCATTTCTGTAGGTGAGGTATTCGTCAGGAGGGGGAGGCGGAGGCAGAAAGGGTTTCCTGGGTGAGTTTCTGGACAGCCTGAAGCAGGAGCTGAACAAGAACAAGGAGATGAAGGAGAACATCAAGAAGTTCCGGGAAGAGGCCAAAAAACTAGAGGAATCAGACGCACTGAAGCAAGCTCGGAGGAAATATGTTAGTATTTTACCAGATTTCACAGCCTTTCTAGGAATCACTGATTTTAAAAAAAAATGGCATTAGGTCTAAAAGCTAATTTGTCTATTATTTATTATTATTTATTTATTTGTCTTTCTCCCAGAAAACTATAGAGTCTGAAACTGCGAAGACGTCTGAAGTTCTGAAGAAGAAGTTGGGGACCCTCTCAGAGACGGTTAAAGAGGTAAAATATTATAGGCAGCTAAATAATATAGCCATATGCAGCCAGTCTTTTCATTGTCATAAGATATTCCGGATTTACATCTTTCCATTTATCCAAGTTTATCTATCCACCCTTACGTGCTTCTAGTTCATTGGTGTGTGTGTGTGTGTGTGTGTGCGTGCAGGGGCTTGAGGAGGTCACTCGTACAGACATTGGGAAGAAGATCAAGGAAGGCGTGGAGGAAGCAGCCAAAACAGCCAAGAGCTCAGCAGAGTCTGTGTCCAAGAGTGGAGAGATGTTGGGGAAGACCGGGGCATTCAGAGCAATATCACAGGTAGGGAGCCACTGTTTTTACTGTGGTGTAGATCTGTTTCCATGCTTACGAAAAGTGAAATGGGACTCAGCGTTTTGGTTTTTTTTTATATATCTAAAATGACAGGTAAACTTGCACATTAAAAAACAGAATCTATATGGATGTGGTAAGGCAACACCTCAAAGGGCAGGACATGAAAAAACAAATGGGTGAAACAATAAATGAATAGTCCATGGAAAATAACTAGATTTTAGTTTGCTCCTTATTTTGGCATGAAAGCCATCTATCCCTTAATGATACTTTTGCCAATGCTATACCCACTGTTAAATGATATTTCATTTTATTACCAATCTGTAACCTGCTATCTCTATTGCATTGCTGGGAAAATAGGTCCAGTACTTGAGTTTAGCATGAATAAGACAATAAATACCTTTTATGTGGATATTGATAACATTTCCTTTACTCAACATGCGTATTCAGATTTTTCTGAGTTTGACCTAGAACGCATTACATTCATAACTAATACTCCGGGTACAGGAAAAAGACGGGGAAATTGTAATCTACCACTAGAAATGAATGAGAGTGAAATAGAAATAGACATCCTGAAAAATGACATCCCCGAATACTGGAACCTCTTTGTGGTTTCTGAGTCTGCTGCCTATTTGTCTGCTTTCAGGGCATGGAGAGTGTAAAGAAAGAGATTGATGACCTGGGCCACACTGGCCCCTATCGGCCCCCCAGCAGACTGAGGAAGAGGAGTGAGTTCTCCTCCAAGGGTGCGGCGGATGACAGCAAGGTCTTCGAAGCCAACGAGTATGTGAGCAGCCTCTGCTTTTCCCTGACACTGAGAGGGGAACGCCTCTCAGATTAAGAAATCCCAAGTGCTGTTCTTATGGCCTTGGACATAATTTTATTTTACCAGATACAAGTTTAGTTTATTTGCCATCTGTATTAATTCTTAGTCACAAGCTTCTCATCGACCCAAAAATCCTCTAAAACGCATGCACAAAACAGACAGCATACAGTTAATGAGAGACTGGCTTTTATAGTTAAACATTTGTCATTAATTAAAAGTCCAGTTGAGATTTGTGTTATTTCAGTAATATCATTTCTGAATCAGGACATTTTTTATGTTCTAATCTCCCCTAGGGCTGCAACTAACGATTATTTTCATTGTCGATTAATCTGTCGATTATTTTCTCAATTAATTGATTAGTTGTTTGGTCTATAAAATGTCTGAAAATGGTGAAAAATGTTGATCAGTGTTTCCCAAAGCCCAAGATGACGTCCTCAAATGTCTTGTTTTGTCCACAACCCAAATATATTCAGTTTACTGTCATAGAGGAGTAAAGAAACCAGAAAATATTCACATTTAAGAAGCTGGAATCAGAGAATTTTGACTTATTTTTCTTAAAAAATTACTCAAACCGATTCATCGATTATCAAAATAGTTGGCAATTAATTTAATAGTTGACAACTAATCGATTAAATGTTGCAGCTCTAATCTTCACCCCCACCTCCAGATTACAGTATTTCTCTGTTGAACTATACATCGGTGTGACATCACAGTTAAAGTAGACAGGCAAACCGTGAATGTTTTTGTTATAAGAGCATGTTTGTCTTTCCGGGTTAATGCGTTTAAATGTGAAGTTCAATGGCAGTGATGCAACATGCACGTCAACAGTGAAACCCTGTATTCCTTGGCCTGCTGTGTGAGCTGTACTGTGTGTGTTCTCCAGGGAAGCGATGGGCGTGGTGCTCCACAAGGACTCGAAATGGTACCAGCAGTGGAAGGACTTCAAAGACAACAATGTGGTCTTCAACAGTAAGGACTAATGGACTGTTTCTGTCTGTCTGTCTGTCTTTGTTTGCATCCTTGGCTGTTTACTCATGGTCATATTTGTGAAGCATTTCAAGTTTGATTCAGAGACATTTCCTTGTTATTCCACTGCAGGGGATTTCCAGTCATATGTACATAATAGTACTCATACTGCTCTTATTGATTTGACCAATAGATACAGCTGTCCCCTGCATGTAAGTGATTCAGAGTCAAACTCGGCTAGTGTAAATCAAAGGCTTTAATTCTGCCGTTTTGTGTGGGGACAGAGCAGCCATATGCCAAATGGGGAAGCCCCTGTACTTAGTTGCCTAGGTGTGACAAACTTGAACAACATAGTCGGCCGAGTTTAATAGACAGCAAGAATGTGGGGGGAAAACCTGAGGAGGGCTTGATTTAGCTCATCCTGCAAGTGATGCCACTATTTCTGAGGCTTTTGCAAGGGTCTGGCAAGATAAATTGAGCTAAACTCAAGCAAAGCTGTCCAAATGATTGAACTCTTAAGATAGATTTTTGCCCATGTCTGGGTGGAAAACACCGCCCTTTTTCAATTAAAGACCTGTAAACCTTGGAGCTTATGAGACTCTCCTAATGAGTGTTTGCTAAAAAGAGGCAGCTAGAGGGCTTCCCCTGGGACTGAGGAGGAGGGTCTGCTTTAAACCAGGGGCCTTAGAAATTCATATTACCACGCTGATTTGGTGGGTGGTTCGACACTGCTGAGGTATTATGCAGGGTAGCACGGCAAGCAATTATGCATTACTTAGGGAAACGGTGTTGACGATTAATCATGTTAGGACAGGTGAAAAAAATTACCTGTGTTATAGTTATGACATTGCGCAAAGTCAACAGATTTACGGCTGTATACAGTTCCATGACTGTTGTGTTGTAGCAGCATCAGCACTTACTCTTACGCTAAGTACATAATAGTTCCAGTGCTTCCCCAGTTGTGTGTGTGTGTGTGTGTGTGTGTGTGTGTGTGTGTGTGTGTGTGTGTGTGTGTGTGTGTGTGTGTGTGTGTGTGTGTGTGTGTGGAGAGACGAGAGTGTATGTGTTTATGTTTATTTATGAGGACATATATCAGAAATGTAGTGTGATTCATCCATCACCCA
Organism: Centroberyx affinis; assembly: GCF_046629955.1. Classification (NCBI taxonomy): domain Eukaryota; kingdom Metazoa; phylum Chordata; class Actinopteri; order Beryciformes; family Berycidae; genus Centroberyx; species Centroberyx affinis. The sequence goes on from NW_027282008.1 coordinate 228,995, forward strand.
GGAGAGATGCAAAGAAGCCTTTTGCTGAGCCTCAACGTTCAGCCCGTTCACCTAAATTGTATAGAATTGTGTAGAATTATGTGTCAGCTTAATGCCTGACTGTTTCCGTCTGTCTCTCTGTCTCGGTCTCTGCCTCCTCAGGATTCTTTGAGATGAAGATGAAGTACGATGAGAGCGACAACGCCTTCATCAGAGCGTCGCGTGCCGTCACTGACAAGATGACCGACGTCATAGGTAAGAGACCTCAGCTCGCCAACTGTCTGTGTGAACCTCACTGAGAAGTGCTAACACAAGCCATAACAGAGAAGATACACCTGTTATGTGAGCTTCAGGGTGTCCATGGGTACTTTAAAATCTCAAAAAAAATTGAATTATCTAAATTTAAATTTAAGTATTAAAATATCTTAAATATAGTTTTTAGGTCTCACTTTTTCAAAATGTGATGACAGCTTTATTTGTTAATTAAATTGAATAAAAATATAAGTAATTTAAAGTTTGATTTTGATGCAAATATTAAATTAGAGGTATTGACAGATTCTTCATATTTGGTGATATCTCATTGAGTTAAGAGTTGAACTATTAATTTCTAGTGTCCTTTTTCTTATACTGTCCATTTATAGTTTCAAAACATTCATTAGCTTTGTTCAGTCAGAAATAGGTTGTTTTTGTCAGCTTTCTGTATCTTTATTTTGGCTGTTAATTTGGTCTTAAATTAAATTCCAGGTAGCATTTTAAAAAATGTCTTAAATGTGCCTTTCTGTAAGCTACAGATACCCTGTGTTTGTCTTCATGTGTGTGTGGTTCATCTCCCTGTGTGTTATGTGTGATCAGGCGGACTCTTCTCTAAGACGGAGATGTCTGAGGTCCTGACAGAGATTCTGAAGGCGGACCCGTCTTTTGACAAGGATTCCTTCCTGAAGCAGTGTGAACGAGACATCATCCCCAACATACTGGAGGTACGTCAGACTGCTGGCTCCTCTTGTGCTAACATCAGTTTAACGGTTAATTCATTTAGTCTGAGAGAAGCTTAAGGCCTAAAGTGGTTGAGACCATGACTAAGGCCAGAGCGAGTCAAATCCTTTTCAAGACCGCGGCAGGAGATATTATTTTTTATGTGATTGTATTGTGGTCGATTGTGTAGTCAATCAATGAAGAGAATGATAAATAAATAGACATAAATGAATGAATTAATTAATCCACACACCAAACGACTGTAAGTTTGGATCATTATGTCTCATTGTTACTGGTGTATATTTGTATATAAGAAGACTAGCTGCCCCTGCTGTGCCAGTTAATGTGGATCCAAATAAAAACCTAAACTGGTGTGAAAACCCCCAAAACGAGATAACTAGGGATTGTATGATAACTAAAGGCATTTTCTTTTTGTGAAGATTTTATTTCAAGTGTATCCCAGTAGCGCTCTCTCCTCCCTTCCTTCTTTTAAAGCTGCTGTATGTTCTGTGTGTCTGCAGGCCATGATCAGAGGGGAGCTGGAGGTACTGAAGGACTGGTGCTATGAAGCGGTATGACCTCTCACCCCGACTCTGTCCCACAGCGTAGAAAGACAGACAGGCTTCCTTTGATATTGACTTGCAAAGATGGTAGATAGACAGTGCTGTTATATCTTGGAGTACAATGGTGCATATATTCTTCTCAGACAGACAGTTTTTCGTGCCATTATTAATTACAACCTTCTTTTTCTCTCCTTTGGGTGTGTAGACATACAGCCAGTTGGCACACCCAATCCAGCAAGCCAAGGCCATGGGGCTTCAGTTCCACTCTAAGATCTTGGACATTGACAATATTGATGTAAGTTACTCCGGGCTAGACTAAACTAGATTCTTAATCTCGAGAGACCATCCTTTCCCAGCTCTGAGTATTGGCTATTCACAACACTCCCTGTTTTTGTTAAAGCTCAGTATTTCACTAGTGTGCAGTTTTAGGTGTGTAAATGTGTATTCACATTCAAAATGCAAGTGCAAAGTCTAGTGTCTGAAATTAAACCCGCCAAGGGCTGGCAAACTAAAACAATGTACCTGCCAGGACTAATTTTTACCAGCCAAGTTAATTAATATGCATTTTTCATAGAAATGTGTCACCTTACCCGTTTTCAGTGCTACTTCTTGTACAGAATCAGGTAAGGAGTGAGCACATTTAGAGTTTTAATTTAAAACTTGCTCACTTATACAGTGGATGTTTTTTGTCTTTATTTTTTCTTTTTAGTGGCCTCACACCTGCTATGTGTTTCTGACATTAGGCTAATGTCAGACCCTACTTGAGTCCCTGCAGTGATAGTATCTCTGTAGACCATCCTTTTTCTATCTTAAAATACCTTTGAGCCTTGATAAACCTCTGTAATATCTGAATTCTATGTATTATCTAGTTAGTTCAGTTGATTCAGTACAGCGTGTGTGTTTCTTCTGCCCAGCTGGCCATGGGGAAGATGATGGAGCAGGGTCCCGTGCTGATCATCACCTTCCAGGCTCAGCTGGTCATGGTGATCCGCAACACCAAGGGAGAGGTAGTGGAGGGAGACCCTGTAAGTCACACAGACACACACACACACACACACACACACACACACACCTGTGATTACATAAACACATCATCTACTCCTGTTCACATTATCTTTTCTCCTCCTCCATATCTCTCTGTTCCCATTATACTGTACCCAGTCCCACAAAGTTTATTCCCTCAAAACATGTTCTTTGGCTTTTTCCTAGAGTCTGTCATACGATCAATTTTAACAACATGACCAAACGCAACAAATGTAAACTCTATAGCATTTGTGCTTTGGAAAGCTGTTGATTTATCACAGTTAATTTGTGTAACCCACTGATTTTTGACATCAAGATCATTTTCTGTAAATCACAATTTTGGCTCGCATTTGGTCGTAAGCACAAAATGTCAGTGTAAGAACTTCTTATAAATTAGGCACCAGGAGAAGGTTACGAGACGATGGAGCCATTTTTAACTATTTGGCCATGGCTCTTTTTAAACATTATGAATCGGGGTCCGGATAAAAGCTTTATGAGCTATAAATCTGCCTTATTGTCCACCCAAGGCACCTCAGGGACACCTGTGATTGGTGAAGGGGTCAAGGTATCCACTCAGCACCATGCAGCTGGCACCTGCCCAGTGCTCAGAGTGAAAGAGTACTGCCAGGGGATTATTGGTGGATGTACTGTTCTTCTGTGTTTTATGGGCTGAATCCCAATGTCTGGACATCCAACCACAGACTACGCCCAGCTCCTCTCTGTTACTCCTCGTCTGGCCGCAGGCTCATAAATCATTTCCCCCTTTTAAAACTTTCTCTGTTATAGATACAGATGGCCCTTCTGGGTACAGCTGACTCCATAACAATACAAGTAGTCGCTCTGTATGGTTGAGGAATCGCAGAGGTATTAATTGGTACTCGTTCACAGTCTGTAGACAGGCTTGACACAGCCAAATATGTACATACACTGTGTGCACAACTCGACATGGCTTACACCAGGTTAACCAAAACACAATAGAGATGTTTAGAAATATAAGTTTTGGTTCATAGACAATCTAAAATTATGTGGGTTGGATGGAATTTACAAGTGTGGGGCAAGCATTTCCCTTCACTGTCTATATTGATTAAGTAGACAGGGTTCTACATGGGCCTTGAAAATCCTTGAAAGTTTGTGGATATGAGAAAAATAAAACAAGGCCTTAAAAGTGTTAGAAAACAAAAGGATACCTTGAAAGTACTTGATTTTTTTTATTATAATGTAGCACCAAAATTCCTCAATATGCCTCAGCAATATAACTGCTCTCTGTCCTAGGATCAATACTAACTTTCTTCAGAAAACCACATGATGGATATTTGCTTTGATATAGGAGCAATTTTAAAATGAATGATTTCACTGGGATTTATTGACAAGATCATGAGTAAAAAAAAAATAGGGCTCTATGATGTCTAATTTGACCAATGACGTACCAATTTTGAGCCCTTGAATTTCACCAAACAAGACCTTAAAAGTGGTGGAAAAGTCCTTGAATTTTATGTCCAAGTGAGTGTGGGAACTATGGTTAGAATTACAAAGTTATTAATTCTGACCAGTTTACCGGTCTGTTGGCAGTTTGTGACAGCCAAATATGTAAACCTCGACATGGCTTACATCAGGCTAACAAAAACACAATGTAGATGTTTAAATTTAGTTCATAGACAATCTAAAATCACTTCGGTGGGATGGGAATTTACAAGTGTGGGACAAGTATTTGCCTTCCCTGTTTATACTGATTTAATTGAACAGCTAAATAAAAGAGTGATCATCCGTTTCTTCCCCCAGGACAAAGTGCTGAGGATGATGTACGTGTGGGCGCTGTGTCGAGACCAGGAGGAGCTCAACCCCTATGCTGCCTGGAGACTACTGGACATCTCTGCCTCTAGCACTGAACAGATCCTCTAAGACTCTTGACACACACACACACACACACACACACAGCCCAACACGTGCACATACACACCCAGGGAGAGCACATACATGCACTTCCCTGGAGCTGGCTGGGAAGACGGGGAGACGAGGAAGGCATGTGGAGGATGAAGGACGGACAAGTGGGACACGGACTCACTCGCTGCAGAAACATCGTGGAGTAGTGCTGCTAAACGCCAGCTGCTCAACTGTCTCTTTTTTTGCTACTCTGGCTTTGGGTTAGATCACTACAAGCTCCTCTTTTCTTTGGAAGTCCCTGCAGACTGGACTGACAAACACGGATAGAGAGGATGCTACTATTCCCTCAATCTGGATATCCCGGTCATTCCTCTGGCGGACACTAGGGGGCGGTAGACTACTAAGAGCCCTCATCCTATCCACAGTACCTTCCACGCCGGCTGTATACCTGTCCGTTTGGGCTACCTGTGCGGTTCAGGGTTCAGCTGACGTTATCGTGTTACACAAGAGATGAAAATCAAAGGTTTTACCTCGATTCCTTGCCCTCCCTTTTCCTCCCTTTTCCCCCCTTTTTATTCACCTTGAAGGAACGATCCAAGGTTCAGCCCTTCGGTTAACTTCTGATTTAGATGATGAGGAAATATGATTTGCAGAATCATGGAAGTAGAATCACAGACTTCGCTGCCACCTTCCTCTCCATCAATCCCTCATTCTCTCTCTCTCTCTCTCTCTCTCTCTCTCTCTCTCTCTCTCTCTCTCTCTCTCTCTCTCTCTCTCTCTCTCTCTCTCTCTCTGTGTGGGGACGCCATCTTGGATTTTGGTGGTGTTTTGGTCCACCAGAGCTCTCTTAGGTCCTTGTTTGTATGATACAAGTCCAATGTAATTGTTAATTCTTGAGAAAGTCTATATTTATTATAAAAATAAAGATGACCCCTGTTTTTCACCTTTTGTAGACATTTTTGAAAGTATATTTCTATCAAAAATAGCTATACCTTACCCCGCTGCCAATGGTTAAGCTTGCCTTAAAAAATCTTGGGAATATCAGGTGATACCTTCTAGGATAGTCTGTTATGGTTTTTTTTATTAAATCCTCAAGATGGATTTCAATGTTTCCTGAATCATTTCCTTTGGGGAAAATGCTACTTCTGAGATGATTTTTACAGTTAATTTTCCAGAACAAAGCTAGATCACTCATTTGCTTTGAGTGAAATTTAGCATCTTTTGTAATAAACTTGACTGTAGTGAAGCACACGCATAATTGTTGGATTTGGATATGATCATTTTGATTGCTTTCTTGGTCTGGATTTGGACAGGAACAAAAAATCTGAGTAAGATTTAGCTCAATTTAGCTTCACAGTGTTTAGACTTGTCAGCATGAATCCTGTGTGCCATGATACAGTTCTACTCACCGTATTCAGAATACATTTTATCCTTTGACCTCCAGTGTGAAGCATTTCAAGTCATTGCTGTGTGTACAATGTGCCATGTTGTTGTCGCTCTACACACCAGAGCCATATGGCCACAAACAGCCACCAGAGCCTCTCTCTCGGATATTTCATCTGATGGAGAATAATTAGGTTGCAGAGGCTAAATGATTCCCATTTCACCACAGCTTATCAATATTATCTCCGTCCTCTCACAGTTGTTACCTGTGTGTCCAGGGCGATGCGGAGGGGGGCACATCTACAGGTTTTTGAAAAACCTCTACTGCCTGTGTGGACTGATATATCCCCCTACAACACCTCTGATGTGAATGTGAATGTCTCTGTGGCCTCCAGTGACAAACAAGCTATGAACAAGTTGTTTAGATTCATAACACAAAGACAATCAGACCTCGTTACTACAATTCAGACAGATGTTGGTGTACAAGTCGATGATCTGCTGGAGAGTTATTGGTGTTTATTGTTTGTTGGCAAACCCATTCTTGCTCTGATTTGTTGCAGCCAAGATAGTTTTTACAAGGTCACAGAATGTAGTTTGCAAACAAATGTGCATTACATGTGCGTTAGCCTGTTTCATTGGACAGTTGCAAATGTTTAGGAATAGTGAATTCCAGAACAGTCTACATTTTTTTTGCTGCATCTTGTGCATTTCGAAGGCGTTGGATATCACTACTTCTGATTAAAATGCCAGAATTTCAATCAGCCTGATAATTATGTTCTTTATACAGTATTGATTAGTGCGTTTTGGTGCATTGCATAATTTTACCCCCATTCCACATCTTCAGAGACAGTCCTTAATGTCCATGTATTTGTTATCTGTGAGTGTCCATGGAACAGCAAACGAAACCTGTCAAACATGCGGGGCTGGGTTTCCCCTGGAGAATCTCAGTGCTTCAGTCAGGTCACATGTTGTTCGCTTACAACGTGTCTAAGATGCTTCTGGGCGTAGGGTGCAAATGAAAGGGTGTGATCACACCACAGTAGCTGGTCATCCTCTGTGGCAGTCAGACAGACGGCTCGGTACAGAGGGCAAAGTGCGGAGTGGGGGGGCCCGCTGAGGACAGAGTGCTGTGAATTCGGACCGGCCTGCTCTTACACAGCAGGATTGATTACAGCGGCCTTGCGAGAGTAGGCAGGGGGTGGCTTATAAACAAGCCTGCAATGATTCATACATGGAGGTGTGTGTGTGTGTGTGTGTGTGTGTGTGTGTGCCTGTATGTATGTCTGTACATGTAGGTTGGCAGCCACACCGTTCCTGGGCTGTCGTGGATGATGGATCCCCTCCACTGGTAAACTATGCTGAGGCTGCAGCTCCCCAATGTAGCCCCTCATCGCTCAGGATGCACCCCCACAACACACACACAAGCATTAGTATGCACACGTTGGGCCTATATATGTGCTGTCGAGCATGATCACACACTCACACATACACCACTCACCAACATGCACACACAGGCATCCAGAGAGGCCACCCTGGAGAATTCACTACTGTTGGATACACTTAGAGATCTACTGACCTAGAGAAGGCCTGACACACACACACACACACACACACACTTAAATGTTGATGGCATGGGCAGTCGGGACACACAAGTGTACACACAAGTAGTACATACAATTTTTTCTACTACCACTCCTAGCAAAGTGAAATGGGATATTTGCTCCGACACACACACACACACATACACAATAATAATAATGATAATAATACATTTTATTTGTAAGCACTTTATATAGTACTCAAAGACACTTTACAACAGCTAGGGGAAAGTAAAATAAATATAAAATAATAAAAAAAAAAACATTGATACAAAGTGATGATGATAAATGAAAATGGTAAAAATGACAAGAGTGCATTTCAGTTCTGGAGAGGCAATGGGAGTCAGATATTGTAGGCCTTTTTGAAAAGGTGGGTTTTGAGTTTATTTTTGAATGAAGGGAGTGAGTCCGAGTTTCTGATGTGTGAAGGGAGGGAGTTCCAGAGGGTGCTCTGTCCCCCAAGGTGCGGTGCCTGGTCCTGGTGATGGGGGTCAGGAGGTTGGCATCAGCTGATCTGAGGTGGCGAGTGGGGGAGTGGCGATGGAGAAGGTTTGTCAGGTATGAGGGGGCAAGATTATTGAGAGCTTTGTATGTGATGAAGAGGATCTTGAAGTGGATTCGGTGCTGTATTGGGAGCCAGTGAAGGTGTTGAAGGATGGGTGTTCTCTGGAGCGGGAGTGGGTGAGCAACCGGGCAGCTGAGTTCTGAACATATTGTAGTTTTTGGAGGACGGTGGAAGGAAGGCCATACAGGATGCTGTTGCAGTAGTCCAGTCTGGAGGTTATGAAGGCGTGGATGAGTGTTTCAGCAGCTGAGAAGAAGGAGAGGGTTGGCCGAAGTCGAGCAATATTACGGAGATTAAAAAAGGACGTTTTGGTGACGTTGTTGATGTGCGACTTGAAGGAGAGAGTGGGATCCAGAGTGACGCCAAGGTTTCGGACCAGGGGGGAAGCTGTGACTGTGTGACCATCGATGTTGAGTGAGAAGTCCTGGGAGGAGGGGAGGAGGGATTTGGGGCCGATGATGATGATTTAGATAGACAGATAAATACTTTATTGATCCCGAAGGAAATTCTGGTGTACAGTAGCTTCCAAGACAAATAGGAGTAAACAGAGATAAAAACCAGTCCTGGCAGAGACTGGGGAAGAAAGAAAGAAAGTGCCTGTGCAATCTGCAGTATGTAGACAACTATGCATATACAAAACTGAGTAAACTAAATTTATACAGTATAGATATATATATACTATCAACATGAGATGCTGTCTTTGTGCCGGGTTGCAAAATACATACATACATATACACACATACATACATACATATATACACAGTATATACATACATATACACATACATACATATACATATACATATACATATACATACATACACATACACATATATACACACATATACAGCACATGGGCCATATAATGGTATATATACACAATAATAAGATTAATAGTAATAATAATAATAACGATATATACGTATATATACATATACATACACACACACATACATACAGTACATACATACATACATATATAGGCTAAGTACATATATATACACATACATACACACACATCATCATATATACATACACCACTACATCATCACCACATAGATATATATATATATACATATATACATATATACACACACACACACACATAGGCCTGAGTTGCAGCCCTATCTCAGTGGCCAGGATCCCGGAGGACCAGCCCCCTGCATAGAGAGGCGTTGTAAAGCCTGATGGCCTAGGGAACAAACAAGTTCTTGGAGCGATCCGTCTTACAGCCAAGAGAAATCAGCCTGCCACTAAATGTGGTTCTCTGGCTGACCAGAGTACTGTGGAGGGGGTGGTTGGGGTTATCCATGATGGATAGCAGCTTGTTTAAGGTCCTTCTCTCTGCTACTGTCACTAGGGGATCCAGCTCCATGCCAAGAACGGAACCGGCTTTCCTCACCAGTTTGTCTAGCCGCCTTGCGTCCTTCTCCTTTATGAGCCTCCCCAGCACACCACAGCATAGAAGACAACGCTGGCCACCACAGACTGGTAGAACATCCGCAGCATTTTACTGCAGACACTGAAGGACCTGAGCCTCCGTAAGAAGTAGAGCCGGCTCTGCCCCTTCCTGTAGAGGGCATCAATGTTCAATGACCAGTCCAGTTTGTCATCCAGATGCACCCCCAGGTACTTGTAAGTCCGAACCACCTCTAAATCCACCCCGTCAATGGATACCGGCCACATGGGAGTCCTGTGCTTCCCAAAGTCCACCACCATCTCCTTGGTCTTGGAGGTGCTCAGTTGGAGGTGGTTCCTCTTACACCAGCTGACAAAGTCCTCGACCAGGCCCCTATGCTCCTCCTCCTGTCCCCCCTTAATACACCCCACAATAGCAGTGTTGTCCAAAAACTTCTGCATGTGGCATGACTCAGAGTTGTACTGGAAGTCCGATGTGTAGATCGTGAACAGGACGGGAGAGAGAGAACGGTCCCCTGTGGAGCCCCCGTACCACTCACCACCGTCTCCGAGACACAGTCCTGCAGTCTCACATACTGTGGTCTTCTGGTTAGGTAGTCAGTAATCCAGGTCACCAGTGGGGCGTCTACCTGCATCTCCGCCAGCTTGTCTCTCAGCAGGCGGGGCTGGATAGTGTTGAATGCGCTGGAGAAATCAAAAACATGATCCTCACAGCATTGCCCGTCTAATCCAAGTGAGGGGCGGACCGGTGGCGTCATCCGCTCCTATCTGCTCCTGGTAGCCGAACTGCATTTGTTTATTGCAGTTGAGTTTGAGGAAGTTGCTGCTCATCCAAGTTTTTATTTCAGTGAGGCAGTTCGTGAGGGTGGAGAGAATGGCAGGAGTGATGGTTTTGGTGGAGATGTAGAGCTGGGTGTCGTCGGCATAGCAATGGAACTGCAGTCCGTGGCGGCGTATGATGTGACCTAGGGGGAGCATGTAGAGGATGAAGAGGAGGGGACCAAGCACCGAGCCTTGAGGGACACCATGGGTGACTGGGGTGGTGTCGGATTTGCAGTTATTGATGGAGATGTAGTGAAATCTATCGGAAAGGTAGGATTTGAACCATGAGAGTGCTGAACCAGTTATGCCAATGCAGGATTGCAGGCGAGTGAGGAGGATGGAGAGGTTGTTGGTGACTTTAAGAAGAGCAGTTTCTGTACTGTGGTGTGTTCGAAAGCCTGATTGGAATGTTTCATATATCTAGTTGGTGTGGCGGTATTGTTTGAGTTGAGTAGCGATGGCACGTTCCAGTATTTTAAAGAGAAATGGGAGGTTTGAGATGGGTCTGAAGTTGTTGGGGTTGTCAGAGTCCAGGCCAGGCTTCTTGAGGATGGGTGTGATGGCAGCAAGCTTGAAAGGAGAGGGAACAGTGCCAGAGGTGAGGGAGGAGTTTAAAATGTCAGTGACGAGTGGGCTAAGACAAGGGAGACAAGCTTTGACAAGGGTGGAGGGGATGGGGTCCAGGGGGCAGGTGGAGGACTTGATGCCAGTGAGTATTTTGGAGAGGTCAGATACGGCTATGGGGGAGAAGAGGGAAAGGCCATGGTCTGTTGGCGGGGGAGGTACAGGCTCCGGGTCGGCGGGGATGGAAGAGGAGGTGGCTAGCTGGTTGTGTATATTTTCAATTTTGGAGTGAAAGAATGACAGGAAGTTGTTGCATTTTTCCAGGGTGAAGGAGTGTGAGATATTGTCCATTGGTTTGAGGAGCTTGTTTAGGGTGGAGAACAGAGTGTTGGGGTTGGAGGAACCAGAGTGTATGATGCCGGAGTGGAAGGTGGAGCGGGCTGTGTTGAGTACACAGAATAACAACATCACTGTCTGAAGAGCAAAGAAGGTGAGAGCCATGCATCTGGCCAACTGAGGGCTACTCTCACATGCATGTCTTTCTTTCCCCAGACACACACACACACACACACACACAAGCCGTGCTAGGTCAGGTCCCAAGGAAGTAGGGCAGAATTGTCACATCGACTCTCTCACTTGACGGGAGAGTGCTGACACATCATCATGGTCTGGGATCCAGGTTGGCAGCTGCACCAGGACTAACAAGCTAAGTGACAACAGCTCAAACAGAAAGAACACACACGCTGTGAAACACGCTCAATAAGGAATCTCTCTCTTCTCTCCTCTAGGGTTTATTGACACCCCCCCTCTATCCCCCCACCCTCCCCTCCCCAAATCCCACCCACTCGTGGCGCACACCCACACAGTTTAGCACTTCAAGTCTGCAGTTAACGAACATCTGTAAGTCTGTTAAATATTCCATGGTGTTAAAAGCATTCCTGGAGTGATGGAGACAGATGCTGGATTATCTTCTCTTATCTAAGGTCATATGAACATATTTTTTTCCCTTGATACTGAAGTTGACATTCCTGCATCTTTCCCATTTGCATTCATTGAGAAACCAAATGAAAATGAAAAAAAAGTATAAAACGATAGAGCAAATGTCATCGACTGTGAAGGCTTTCAGAGCGATGCCATAAAAGTAACTGACCGTGCAGTTCAATTCCCCACCGCTTATGAATGAAGCTACATTATTTCATGGCGGCTACATTTAGTATTCATCTTTATTTCACAAATGGAATCTCTGACACATGTCAAGTGTTTCTTGCCTGTCATCCTTCCTTTCATTTAACATCCGCCCCATTTCCTTTCTCTCCCGTCGTCTGTCTGATGCCCCATTAAGTATGCTGTCCTTGAGCTCCCTTGGCACCCGGTGTCCCTATGGACGAGTTTACTACCATCTCCATTTTCCTCTATTCCTCCTTCCATCTAATTATCCACTTTTAAACGATGCGTTGCTGAGGCAAAATTATACAGGTAAGCCTACCGCATCTTTTGTATATATGTATGTAAATGGTCGAAGCAGAATGGGGGCAGCCAGGCAACGATTCCCACCTTTCTCCTCTGACTGACAAAGTAAATATATTTTCATGCCTCAGATGTTTTCAGATGGCCTAGATAGAACGCTACATCTTTCTTGCTTGATCTGAAGTTGAGCGCCGGCTGTTAAAGGAGCTTTCTGATGCACAGTTAAGTCTTTCGGAAAGAGCTGGGATCAAGGTCACCGAGGTCTGTGCGTGTACGTGCGTGTGTGTGTCTGTGTGTGTGTGCTCACTGTGACCCAGATTCACCAGTGCAGTGGGCCACTGTGCAAATATGTCAATTCATGGACACATAAAAAAAAAAACCACACACACACACACACACACACACACACACACACACACTTGCATTCATGCAGGCAGTCAGACAACAGTGCAGGGAAAGGTCAGGAGTGTGTCCAGGGGAGGAGATGGATTATTCAGGCAGCTTGGAGAGCGGTCCTGTGTGCCGGGGGGCTTACTGGAGCTCTATGTTTGGTGTGACTGCCAAAACAAAGGAAAAGTGGGATCTTTTTAGTGGTGATCCTTTCTCCTGCTTTATGATATGACATAGAGGAGACAATGGAAGAAGGGCCGCAGGGGGTACATTAAAAAAAAGTACACTCCTCTCTTCTTTTTATTCCTTTGTCTCTGTCTTTGAGCATCTCCGTGTCTCACCAAACCAGGTACGGCAGCCCAGCACCCAGGCAACCTGCGAACCACCAGAGGATTGCTGCACCGGAGCTGCAGTCTTTATTCCTGTCTGGGCTTGTAACACTTTTACAATCTCAGCTTCTATCCCTTCTCACTGGAGGTTGTCGCCTTCTGCAGTCCACAGCCTCTTTGTCCAAGTGAAATGGTTTGTGAATTGTTAAATATGTTTAAACTACTTACAAAACTGCCTACTGAAATTAGGCAAAAACCACAAAGATGATGTATCATGAAGGCAGATGTTAGTTATAAATTATCTGTGCTGTGATAAACAAGATATTTTTGTTTCCCTCAACAATGCAATTTCCTTATTTTGTTCTCAAACACATGACACCAAGGTGGAGCAGTTCAATTACCTTTGGCTGGAGGAGAGTTCAATAATGGCTGTTTGAGGCTTTTGTTTGGGGATATTGCTTCACATTAAAATTACATTTTTCTTTAAAAGGTTATCCTCTTCATCTTTTCATAAAGCTCCCATTGTTATTGCTACACTGACAATGTTCAGGATCTAATACCGAGGAGCTTTGTGCCTTCCTATGAAAGTCAGCGGCCAATATATCATTATCTCATTTTCATATATCTCTCCAATCCCATAAGATACAGTCAGCGATATCAGATACCAGAGGGGGGAGCCAACTTTGGACGTATGTTATGAAAACTTCTGCTACCTTTGATAAAAATGAGAGGGAAGGAGATAAAGAGAGAAGGGGGAGAGAGAGAGAGACACGCACACAGAGACGGAAAAGAGAGATTGGATAGAAAGGACTGACAGGCAGACAGACTCACTTTGAATTCACTATGTATCCTTGTTTAGCATTGTAAATGAGTGGCAGAGCGGGCGGTAAATTTATGGAGGGTCAGGCATGTCTGTTCAGCAGTAATAGGCCGGGAGAGCGGCCTGACCAGTCTCCTGTCTCCCCCAACCACGCACATCCACAGAGCAGGAGGACGTGGGGGGCGTGCTGGAACTCCCCGGCCCGACATTAGAGCGGAGCCGTGGGGTGAAGGCTCTTACAGTACGGCCGTGCCAGCCGGAGCACTGTGCGTCTGCATACGGTGGCACTCATAAATACTCGCCAAGGCTGGAGCTCTCTCAGCCCGGGCTGGGAGAGGTCGCCTGGGGACACAAAACAGAGTACGCCCCCCGCCCCCACACTTTTTTCACATTCTCTCTTTGTTTCTCTCCATGTACTTGACCCTTTCTCTTTCTCTCTCTCTCTCTCTCTCTCTCTCTCTCTCTCTCTCTCTCTCTCTGTCTCTCTCTCTCTGTCTCTCTCTCTCTGTCTCTCTCTCAAACTCAAATACAGATTCAAAACTGCTTTATTGGCATAACAGGAAAGAAACCTATGTTGCCAAAGCAATAGGCTATAGTGTATCAATTCAGGTAATACTGTAATAATGAAAGGTAGGTGGACAACTAATAATGAAACAAAATCAATTATCAGTGTTATCAGCAACAATATGAAAAATAAACACTCAGTAACAGTTCAATTCAAATCAATTCAACTGTTCCATTCAATTAATTCCTTAATTCCCTCCCTGGATGAAAAATGTGTGAGGAAGGACTATGTGTATACATATACATATACTGTACATATACACATAACTACATTTTACATTTCCTCCCTATCAGCTGACATCTGGTGACAAACATTGCTGCTTGATTTACATTATTACATTTTCCCCCAGTAATACCTGAAGCTTTCCTGTCTCTCCGTCCCTGCTGATTCTATCATGAGCTTTCCCTCAATTCAAATCTAATTAAATGGCCAGTTTCTAACTATTTCTGTTCCTTTATCATCATCTCTCTCCTCCTTTCTATCCCTCTCCCTCTCTCTCTCTCTCTTTCTAAATCTAATCGCCCGTCCACCTAAGCCACCGTCAGCCGGCCCACTCTAATTGCGCGGGCAGATTCTTTATGAGAATCTGTGATTCTGCTGAGAGGAAGGAAAACAATGGAAGCAAATGCTGTTTCTATTGATCAGCCAGCGTCTCTGCCCTCCCTCCACCCTGCTGTGTTTGCTGCTCCTGTTCAGCGGCCTGATATGTCACAAGATTTAGTGGCCTGGCTGCCCAAATTGGCCTCTGCAGGGAGGATTTCAGTAGAAGAGCAAAGGCAAGCCTGGCTGTAAATACAAGTCTGTGTCGTTACCAGACACAAACTGCTTCATAAGTTGTCTGGAGGGGCGTCAAACACGGCCATTAACTCTTGGCTGAGAGAGTTGGACCCAGACAGTGCAGACAACATGGAGGACAGACTGAAGGAATTTATCACACTTTTTGTGCAAGACCTCTGCGGATAATATTTTAGTATAGTTATAGGATTCAAGTCGAATGAAAGTGAGACAGTGACGCTTAGTGATGTGTAGAGGCAAACAGACAGACCAACAAGTGGGAGTAGAGAGGAGGAGAGGAGATGAGAGGAGAGGACAGGAGAGGAGAGGAGAGGCGAGAAGAGAAAGTTAGTCATAGAGTTCATAGGGAATCTAATAAATCGACCCATTCCCTGTGAGTGTGTAATATGAGTCATATGTATTTCCCTTTACGCCGTCTCTTTTCCTCGGACCCCGAGGGCAGACGCTGTGACACATCGCCTCCCCCCCCGCGACTGTTTGCTGTGGTCCAGTGACAGCTAATCTATGAGAGTAAATCAGAACGGGGCTGAGGCCGGAGGACAGCTGGGGTGGGCCACAGGGACGGCCCCGCCACCCCGCCTGCCCCGCTCTCCACAGCCTATCAACAATCATAATGACGATGGAGGCCCTGTTAGATTAACTTTCCACACTGCTACCATGTCGGCTCAGTCAGGCGGGGCCGGCAGGGCCGGGGAAACGCATGTTGACTTGTCAAAGGTTTGCATTAGCATAAGGGACGTTACGGACTGCTAATCATTACAAAGAGGATCTCCTGGCTGTCCTTAGAGAAATCAGGGGCAACCCCAGGAAAACCAAGCCCAAATCCATGGAAGTGATGGTAGGAGGTGGAAGTGGTGCCTGTGTATCTCTCTCTCTCTCTCTCTCTCTCTCTCCCTTTCCTTCCCTCGCTCTCTGCTTGTGTGAGTGTCCACACTCTATGGTTGGTTTGCTCTTCTCTTTCCATCAGTGTGACAGGCAGATGAGGCTGTGAATAAAGAGTTCCATCCTCTCATCAATAGTTATCAAGGTCAGGGTCAGAGAGACAGACAGGTAAGGTGATTTATTACTGGAGGCAGAAGGTGGAGCGTGAAAGAGGGAAAGTGGTGGGGAAGGGTGAGGGCGTACAACAAGGAGGAATAAAGCCTGGGGAGAAGCATTGGGGACCAAACTGAGAGCTGACCTACCTTCAGTGTAAATGACAAAAAAGTAAAGATATACCTCATCGTGACTCGGTGCACTGAGAAAAGTTAGGCTCGCTAAAATGCTGAGATTTGGTACAGATATTTACATATTTTGTATTAACAGCGGGTTTAGTGACTTTCTCCCTGCAGTTTACTTCACCTGTAAATCTGGTTTTTAGTCCGAAATCAAATGTTTGGATGATTTTGATCCCCCTAATCAAGTATGTTGAGCATGTCCACTTTGTACAAATTATCATCACTCATTAAGCAGCGCAACTCACCTCATTAAGGATTACTGATGTTAGATTACGTGAGGACTTGGGAGTTATGAACGATGATAAATCACGGTTCAGCACAGGTAATTAGCCCAAAGGTCCGTGCCTTTTCATGTGGCTTTGTTTATTGCATCAAGGGTAATCACTTTCACATGTTTGTAGTTAACAATAACCATTCAGTTTATTGATTGAAGACTTCTAATTAGCCTACATAACCTTGCACACGTGCCAAATTATCATATTAAAACTTGTAGGTTCCTAGCCTCTCAATTTTTCCTTGCAATCCCCTGCCAAATTACATAAGTGTCAGGCTGACACAGTTAATCCACCGCACTGTTCCCCTGAGAATCCTCCATAGGCTAATCATGCTTCAAAGAATAATTGCAGTCATTTAAAAGCAATGCGTGAATGTTATTTGATATTATGAGTTAATTTCCCCTGCAGACTCCTATTTCCCAGTGGACCTCTGTGCCCTACTCCTCGCCCATGGCAAGGACTCTCCGCCGGATCCACAGATTGTTAGTGAATGACTATTGCTGCAAGATTATGGTCCTCTCCCTGTGTGTCACAGCTATATGGAGACTAGTGGTGGTCTGGTTTTAACAAGGGAGCAGAGCCCTTGATGATGTTAAATCTAAGATTGTGCATATTTACATGCTATGTTGAGAGAATGCTGTATCGCTAAGTTGAGGTTCAAATTGAGAAAGATCCTTGTTGTTGAAATATTGCTAACTGTGTGCAGCTGACACTCTTTTGGAAATGTTCGGGACTAAGCAAGTTTATCTGTCCTTTGTATTTCCCTCTATCTCTCTTTCTCCTCTCTCTCTCTCTCTCTCTCTCTTTCTTACTCCCTATTTCTCACTCGCTGTCTCCCTCTCACTCTTTCCCCATCATTTTTTTCCCTCTTTCTGCATCCATTTACCCATCCATCCATCCTTACAATAGACCAATCAGGTGACTAGAGAGATGTTTACTAAGGAGCAGCTCATGGCTCCATAAAAGGCGTGGCACAGAGTCAGGCTGGTCGGGCAGGGAGTGACGGATTGTACCGGGTCTGCCTGGCGGAATAAATAGAGGCATTAGCAGCTCTACAGCTGGCCCACGCTACTGCTGAGGCTTACTGGCCTATGAAATGTGCAGCATGGCAGTGTCCCGGGCCTCGCCACACCGTGATGAATGGCTTATATTCCTCCGTAAAGCATATTAAAGTCAGATCGCATGATGGATAGCAGGCAGAGGACAGGAGGAAAAGAAGAAAGGGAGGAAGGAGACGGGGGAGGGATTTAGGAAGCGAGGGGGGGGGGGGGAGAGGGGCTTTTGATAAAATATGTAAAGGGAGGAAATTAAATCCCAGACAAAAATATCAAAACTGGTCCCTCCTTCCTCATACCTCCCCCCCCCCAACCTTCTTTCCTCTACCTTCCGTTTCTAGTGACTGATGAAGAGAGCAGAGGCAATTTTGAATTTTTAATAAGCCCCCTTTAGGCCCCAGCCCAACGTCTGGTCTATGCATGCCTCTTAGCCTCAGCAGGTTCTTGTGCACTTGCTTCACTTCACACAGTTCAGGTGTGCTCCCAAAGGCAATATTCAGATTTTACCCATGACCTGTAAACCTCTGCTTTTCATTCACAGCTTTCCCAGGTGACCATGCAGGCACTTTTTGACCTTTGATGAAACAAAACTCTTCTAAAATCCAGGTCGCCGCCATCTAAATTCTTCTAAAACTATTCAAACTAGGTGTAATTGTTCTTTATCAGTAGATGAACAAAACAATAATCCAAATGATAAATATCTTTCTGTCTGTGAAAAGTGAAATTCTTAGATAGTAATCTGTATTTTAGTTTATATTACCAATTTTGCTTCCAAGATAATTTTCACCCCTTTCAATTGTGTCAAATCAGCCATTTTGCAATGT